>NC_057803.1:712382303-712404301 GCF_018294505.1 Triticum aestivum
TTTCTCCCGGCACAATTCCGATATCCAAATATAGGCTTCCAATATATCAATCTTTATATCTCGACCATTTCGAGACTCCTCGTCATGTGCGTGATCACATCCGGGACTCCGAACAACCTTCGGTACATCAAAACATACAAACTCATAATGAAACTGTCATCGTAACTTTAAGCATGCGGACCCTACGGGTTCAAGAACTATGTAGACATGACCTAGAACTGTTTCTGGTCAATAACCAATAGCGGAACCTGGATGCTCATACTGGCTCCTACATATTCTACGAAGATCTTTATCGGTCAAACCGCATAACAACATACATTGTTCCCTTTGTCATCGGTATGTTACTTGCCCGAGATTCGATCATCGGTATCCAATACCTAGTTCAATCTTGTTACCGGCAGGTCTCTTTATTCGTTACGTAATGCATCATTCTGTAACCAACTCATTGGACACATTGCTTGCAAGGCTTATAGTGATGTGCATTACCGAGAGGGCCCAGAGATACCTCTCCGACAATCGGAGTGACAAAACCTAATCTCGAAATACGCCAACTCAACATTTATCTTTGGAGACACCTGTAGAGCTCCTTTATAATCACTCAGTTACGTTGTGATGTTTGGTAGCACACAAAGTGTTCCTCCGGTAAACGGGAGTTGCATAATCTCATAGTTGTAGGAACTTTGTATAAGTCATGAAGAAAGCAACAGCAACATACTAAATGATCAACTGCTAGGCTAACGGAATGGGTCAAGTCAATCACATCATTCTCCTAATGATGTGATCTCTTTAATCAAATGACAACACATGTCTATGGTTAGGAAACATAACCATCTTTGATTAATGAGCTAGTCAAGTAGAGGCATACTAGTGACATTAAGTTTGTCTATGTATTCACACATGTATCATGTTTCCGGTTAATACAATTCTAGCATGAATAATAAACATTTATCATGATATGAGGAAATAAATAATAACTTTATTATTGCCTCTAGGGCATATTTCCTTCATTCTTTCCCCACTTGTATGAGCATGAGAACAAGAGGGACATCCACGCGCGCTCCTCCTCCGCCACCCGCCTCGCCACGATATGGGTTGCGGGAACGAGCCGATGTCCAAATTTTTGCCACGCACTACGGGTATACGAAAGGTCACTAGGGAGCTAAAATTTCTTTGATGTAGTGGATATTGAATACGAATGCTACACCCTTCAGGTGCTGCCTGTTCATTTCATCTCCCTCATTCCCTTCAGCTCCCGGTGCAGCCTCTCTCCTCCTTCTCTTGCGCCTATAAAAGGGAGGTCGCTCCACTCAGAGAGACACACCAGAACAACACAACCCTCCCGCCTCAGAGTTCCCGATCACTGAGCTACTGCTACGATCTTCCCCATCCCGGCTTGCGGCATGCACCGCAGGTCGGGACAGTAGGCCTCTGAAACCGCACCTTTTGAGTCATGTACGGGAGAAGGGTGATAAGGGTTTTGGGAAGCGCTTCGCGCGACTACTAACTTCTTCGTCATGGACGCCCCAGACTTCGACGACTTGTTCCCCAATGACGACTTCTTCCCTGATGTCCACGACATCCTCGACGACATGGCTGGAGAGGGCATCAACCCCAAGTACAGGGCTTCTACTGCTGCTCTCCCATACGTGTTCTTCCTCTTTCTATTAGAGGTCCTGCTACAGTTCCTTGTTCTAGTATTTGCCCTAGATATGTTAGACTCTATTTCATATATGCAACTTGCTATAATGTCTGCTCTAGATATGTTTAGTTACGATTCATATATGAAGATGTTGTTTACCTTCTCTTTGTCAAATCACACGGCTTGTTTTATCACTGCTATACTAGTCATGCCTTATCTAGTATTTCTGTTAATAAATTCATTCGTAAATTGCTCGTATTTCCAATAATCCAAAAACCTTATTATAGGCAATTTACCCCAAGTGGTTTTGCTGCTTCCATGAGACCTCCTATGTTTGAGGGTATCCACTATAAGAGGTGGCACATGAGACCCATTCTATGGTTTCAAACCATGAGCTGCTATCACGCCACTCTTAGCAAACCTGAAGGAGAGCATGATGCTCAACAGGCACAAGCTTTTCAGAAAATGGATACTCTGTTTAAGGCTGCTCTTTTGAGTGTTCTTAGTGAGAACATAGTCGGTGGTTATGCGTCAATTGATAATGGAAAAGATATGTGGGACACACTCGAGGCCAAGTTTGGGGTCTCGGATGCTGCACTGAGTTGTACATCATGGAGCAATTCTATGATTATAGGATGACTGAAGAGCGCTCCGTGGTTGAGCAAGCTCATGAGATATAGTCATTTGCTAGAGAACTTGAGCACTTCAATTGTATCCTACCGGACAAGTTTATTGCTGGAGGTATCATCACTAAGCTTCCTCCCACATGGAGGAACATTGCTACCTTACTGAAGCATAAGAGGCAGGAGTTTTCTGTTCTGGATCTCATTGGTACTCTTGATGTGGAAGAAAAGGCGAGAGCAAAGTACAACCGTGCTCGAGGTATTGAGGGAGGTTCTAGTGCCAATCTGGTACAGAAGAAAAACTTCCAGCCCCACAAGTTCTAGAACAAGGGCAAGTTTGATGGGTAAAGCAAAGTTTGATGGGAAGAACAAGGCTGTACAGCACACGAACTTCAAGAAGAAGAATGACAAGAAGAAAGGTGTTTGTCATGTGTGTGGAGATCCTGATCATTGGGCTCCTAGTTGCCCTAATCGCTATGACAAGCGTCATCCTGGGAAAGGCGATAAGACCGCTAATGTTGTCATTGGAGACACTGGCATGAAGGATGCTGGGTATGGTATATTTCCCACTATTCTTTCAGTATGACATTCTCCTAATTGGTTAATTGACACGGGTGCTAATGGGCATGTATGCGGTGATATTTCTATGTTTTCATCTTATCAGACCGCAGGGACTTCCACCATGCTGATGGGAAACGGTTCAAGTGCTTCTGTTCGTGGTGTTGGCACGGTCGATCTGAAGTTTACTTCGGGGAAGATCGTGTGGCTGAAGAACATGCATTATGTCCCGTCCGTCAATAAAAATCTTGTTAGCAGATCTCTTCTGTGTAGAGATGGCTACAAGCTTGTCTTTGAGTCGAATAAATTTGTAATATGCAAGTATGGAACCTTTGTCAGTAAAGGCTATGAGTCAGGAGGCCTATTTCGTTTATCCTTGCCAGATGTTTGCAATAAAGTTGTTAATCATGTTTGCAATAATAGTGAATCAAATGTGTGGCATTCCCGTCTTTGTCATGTTAACTTTGGTTGCATGATGCGGTTAGCAAAGTTGAACTTAATCCCTAGTTTCACCAATGTCAAGGGATCTAAGTGTCAAGTGTGTGTGCAAGCTAAGCAACCTCGTAAGTCTCATGTGACTGCGGAAACGAGAAATCTTGCACCACTAGAACTCATACATTAAGATCCATGTGAAACGAATGGTGTTTTGAGAAAAGGTGGAAAGAAGTATTTTATGACATTAATTGATGACTCCACTAGATACTGTCATGTGTATATTCTGAAATCTAAGGATGAGGCTTTGAACTATTTCAAGATCTATAAAGCTGGAGCGGAAAACGAACTTGATCGAAAGATCAAGAGGCTTAGGTCTGATTGTGGTGGAGAGTATTTCTCAAATGAATTTGATTCCTTTTGTGCGGAATATGGTATAGTCCATGAGAGGACGCCTCCCTATTCACCTCAGTCAAATGGGGTGGCTAAAAGAAAGAACAGTAATCTAACTGATTTGGTTAACGCCATGTTAGACACATCGGGTCTCTCCAAGGCATGGTGGGGGCAAGGCGATATTGACGGCATGTCATGTCCTAAACTGAGTTCCCACAAAGAAAAAAGAGATAATTCCATTCGAGGAATGGGAGAAGAAAAGGTTAAAGCTCTCTTATCTATGAACCTGGGGTTGTTTGGTGAAAGTAAATGTGCCAATTCCAAAGAAGCGGAAGCTAGGACCAAAAACGGTGGATTGTGTTTTCCTGGGATATGCTTTTCATAGCATTGGTTATAGATTCTTGGTTTTAAAATCTGAGGTACCTGACATGCATGTCGATATGATCATGGAGTCGAATGATGCAACTTTCTTTGAAGATATCTTTCCCATGAAGGATATGGCTACCTCATATAATCAGGAGATGCCTAGTTCATCGAATCAGGAACCAGTTACAACTACTGAACCTTCCATTTTGATGGAACAGTTTGAAAGTCCTGTGGAGGAGAGCAATGAAGTTCCTACTAGGAGCAAGAGACAAAGGACTGCAAAGTCCTTTGGTGATGATTTTCTTGTGTATCTCATAGATGACACTCCCAGTACTATTTCAGAGGCCTATGCGTCTAAAGATGCTGACTACTGGAAGGAAGCGGGCCGTAGTGAGATGGATTCCATCTTGGCAAATGAAACTTGGGAGATAACTAATCGTCCTTATGGGTGCAAACCTATAAGGTGCAAATGGGTATTCAAGGAGAAGCTTAGGCCTGATGGTACTATTGAAAAGTACAAGGCACGACTCGTGGCTAAGGGATATACTCAAAAGGAAGGTGAAGACTTCTTTGATACTTACTCACCTGTGGCACAACTGACCACTATTCGAGTACTACTTTCACTAGCTGCCTCACAAGGTCTTCTCGTTCATTAAATGGATGTTAAGACTGCTTTCCTAAGAGTTGGAAGAGGAAATTTATATGGAACAACCAGATGGGTTTGTAGTACAAGGTCAAGAAGGGAAAGTGCGCAAGTTCCTGAAGTCTTTGTATGGACTTAAGCAGCACCCAAGAAGTGGCATGAGAAGTTTGAAAGAACTTTAATAGCTGCGGGCTTTGTTGTAAAAGAAGCTGATAAATGTGTGTACTATCGCCATGGTGGGGGCGAGGGAGTTATCCTTTGCTTATATGTTGATGACATACTGATTTTCGGAACAAATCTGAAGGTTATTAAGGAGGTCAAGGATTTCTTATCTCGTTGCTTTGAAATGAAGGATATAGGAGTGGCTGATGTCATTCTGAACATCAAGTTGTTGAAATATGATGATGGTGGGATTACATTGCTTCAATCCCACTATGTTGAAAAGATCTTGAGTCGCTTTGGCTACAATGACTGCAAGCCCTCTCCAACACGATATGATGCTAGTGTGTTGCTTCAAAAGAATTGAAGAATTGCTAGAGACCAGTTGAAATATTCTCAGATTATTGGCTAGCTTATGTATTTAACCGGTGCTACAAGACCTGACATCTCTTTTTTTCCATGCACTACGGGTATACGAAAGGTCACTCAGGAGCTGAAAAGTTTTTTGCTGTAGTGGATATTGAATATGAATGCTACACCCTTCGGGTGCTGCCTGTTCATTTCGTCGCCCTCATTCCCTTCAGCTCCCGGCGCAGCCTCTCTCCTCCTTCTCTTGCGCCTATAAAAGGGAGGTCGCTCCTCTCAGAGAGACACACCAGAACAACACAACCCTCTCGCCTCAGAGTTCCCGATCACTAAGCTACTGCTACGATCTTCCCCATCCTGGCTTGCGGCGTGCACCGCAGGTCGGGACAGTAGGCCTCTGAAACCGCACCTTTTGAGTCCTGTACGGGAGAAGGGTGATAATTTTTTTGGGGAGCGCTGCGCGACTACTGACTTCTTCATCACGGATGCCCCGGACTCCGACGACTACTATCCCAACGACGACTTCTTCCCCGATGTCCACGACATCCTCGACGACATGGCTGGAGAGGACACCAACCCCAAGTCCAGCGCTTCTTCTGCTGCTCTCCCATACGTGTTCTTCCTCTTTCTATTAGAGGTCCTGCTACAGTTCCTTGTTCTAGTATTTGCCCTAGATATGTTAGACTCTATTTCATATATGCAACTTGCTATACTGTCTACTCTAGATATGTTTAGTTACGGTTCATATATGAAGATGTTGTTTACCTTCTCTTTGTCAAATCACATGGCTTGTTTTATCACTGCTATACTAGTCATGCTTTATCTAGTATTTCTGTTAATAAAATCGTATTTCTGTTAATAAAATCATTCGGTAAATTGCTCGTATTTCCAATAATCCAAAAACCTTATTATAGGCAATTTACCCCAAGTGGTTTTGCTGCTTCCATGATTCCTCCTATGTTTGAGGGTATCCACTATAAGAGGTGGCGCGTGAGAGCCGTTCTATGGTTTCAAACCGTGAGTTGCTATCACGCCACTCTTAGCAAACCTGAAGGAGAGCATGATGGTCAAGAGGCACAAGCTTTTCAGAAAATGGATACTCTGTTTAAGGCTGCTCTTTTGAGTGTTCTTGGTGAGAACATAGTTGCTGGTTATGCGTCAATTAATAATGGAAAATATATGTGGGACGCACTCGAGGCCAAGTTTGGGGTCTCGGATGCTGGCACTGAGCTGTACATCATGGAGCAATTCTATGATTACAGGATGACTGAAGAGCGCTCCGTGGTTGAGCAAGCTCATGAGATACAATCATTTTCTAGAGAACTTGAGCACTTCAATTATATCCTACCGGACAAGTTTATTGCTGGAGGTATCATCACTAAGCTTCCTCCCACGTGGAGGAACTTTGCTACCTTACTGAAGCATAAGAGGCAGGAGTTTTCCTTTTCGGATCTCATTGGTACTCTTGATGTGGAAGAAAAGGCGAGAGCAAAGGACAACCGTGCTCAAGGTATTGAGGGAGGTTCTAGTGCTAATCTGGTACAGAAGAAAAACTTCCAACCCCACAAGTTCAAGAACAAGGGCAAGTTTGATGGGTAAATCAAAGTTTGATCGGAAGAACAAGGATGTACAACACACGAACTTCAAGAAGAAGAATGACAAGAAGAAAGGTGTTTGTCATGTGTGTGGAGATCCCGATCATTGGGCTCCTAGTTGCCCTAATCTCTATGACAAGCGTCATCTTGGGAAAGGCGATAAGACCGCTAATGTTGTCATTGGAGACTCTGACATGAAGGATGTTGGGTATGGTATATTTCCCACTATTCTTTGAGTATGACATTCTCCTGATTGGTTAATTGACACAGGTGCTAATGGGCATGTATGCGGTGATATTTCCATGTTTTCATCTTATCAGACCGCAGGGACTTCCACCATGCTGATGGGAAACAGTTCAAGTACTTCTGTTCGTGGTGTTGGCACGGTCGATCTGAAGTTTACTTCGAGAAAGATCGTGCGGCTGAAGAACGTGCATTATGTCCCGTCCGTCAATAAAAATCTTGTTAGCGGATCTCTTCTGTGTAGAGATGGCTACAAGCTTGTCTTTGAGTCGAATAAATTTGTAATATCCAAGTATGGAACCTTTGTGGGTAAAGGCTATGAGTCAAGAGGCATGTTTCGTTTATCCTTGACAGATGTTTGCAATAAAGTTGTTAATCATGTTTGCAATAATAGTGAATCAAATGTGTGGCATTCATGTCGTTGTCATGTTAACTTTGGTTGCATGATGCGGTTAGCAAAGTTAAACTTAATCCCTAGTTTCACCAATGTCAAGGGATCTAAGTGTCAAGTGTGCGTGCAAGCTAAGCAACCTCGTAAGTCTCATGTGACTGCGGAAACGAGAAATCTTGCACCACTAGAACTCATACATTAAGATCTATGTGAAACAAATGGTGTTTTGACAAAAGGTGGAAAGAACTATTTTATGACGTTAATTGATGACTCCACTAGATACTGTCATGTGTATCTTCTGAAATCTAAGGATGAGGCTTTGAACTATTTCAAGATCTATAAAGCTGAAGCGGAAAACCAACTTGATTGAAAGATCAAGAGGCTTTGGTCCGATTGTGGTGGAGAGTATTTCTCAAATGAATTTGATTCCTTTTGTGCGGAACATTGTATAATCCATGAGAGGATGCCTCCCTATTCACCTCAGTCAAATGGGGTGGCTAAAAGAAAGAACCGTACTCTAACTTATATGGTTAACGCCATGTTAGACACATCGGGTCTCTCCAAGGCATGGTGGGGGCGAGGTGATATTGATGGCATGCCATGTCCTAAACCGAGTTCCCACAAAGAAAAAAGAGATAATTCCACTCGAGGAATGGGAGAAGAAAAGGTTAAAGCTGTCTTATCTATGAACATGGGGTTGTTTCGTGAAAGTAAATGTGCCAATTCCAAAGAAGCGGAAGCTAGGACCAAAAACGGTGGATTCTGTTTTCCTGGGATATGCTTTTCATAGCATTGGTTATAGATTCTTGGTTGTAAAATCTGAGGTACCTGACATGCATGTCCGTACGATCATGGAGTCGAATGATGCGACTTTCTTTGAAGATATATTTCACATGAAGGATATGGCTACCTCATCTAATTAGGAGATGCCTAGCTCATCGAATCAGGAACCAGTTACAACTACTTAACCTTCCATTTTGATGGAACAGTTTGAAAGTCTTGTGGAGGAGAACAATGAAGTTCCTACTAGGAGCAAGAGACAGAGGACTGCAAAGTCCTTTGGTGATGATTTTCTTGTGTATCTCATAGATGACACTCCCAGTTCTTTTTCAGAGGCCTATGCATCTGAAGATGCTCACAACTGGAAGGAAGCGGTCTGTAGTGAGATGGATTCCATCGTGGCAAATGAAACTTGGGAGATAACTGGTTGTCCTTATGGCTGCAAACCTATAGCGTGCAAATGGGTATTCAAGAAGAAGCTTAGGTCTGATGGTACTATTGAAAAGTACAAGGCACGACTCATGGCTAAGGGATATACTCAAAAGGAAGGTGAAGACTTCTTTGATACTTACTCACCTGTGGCACGACTGACCACTATTCGAGTACTACTTTCACTAGCTGCCTCACATGGTCTTCTCGTTCATCAAATGGATGTTAAGACTGCTTTCTTAAATGGAGAGTTGGAAGAGGAAATTTATATGGAATAACTAGATGGATTTGTAGTACAAGGTCAGGAAGGGAAAGAGTGCAAGTTGCTGAAGTCTTTGTATGGACTTAAGCAAGCACCCGAGTAGTGGCCTGAGAAGTTTGAAAGAACTTTAACAGCCGCAAGCTTTGTTGTAAAGGAAGCTGATAAATGTGTGTACTATCACCATGGTGGGGGCGAGGGAGTTATCCTTTGCTTGTATGTTGATGACATACTGATTTTTGGAACAAATCTAAAGGTTATTAAGGAGGTCAAGGATTTCCTATCTCGTTGGTTTCAGATGAAGGATTTAGGAGTGGCTGATGTCATTCTAAACATCAAGTTGTTGAGAGACGATGATGGTGGGATTACATTGCTTCAATCACACTATGTGGAAAAGATCTTGAGTCACTTTGACTACAGTGGCTGCAAGACCTCTCCAACACCATATGATGCTAGTGTGTTGCTTCGAAAGAATTGAAGAATTGCTAGATACCAATTGAAATATTCTCACATTATTGGCTCGCTTATGTATTTAACCAGTGCTACAAGACCTGACATCTCTTTTGATGTTAGCAAACTGAGCCGGTTTGTCTCAAAACCAGGAGATGTGCATTGGAAAGCTCTAGAGAGCATTTTGCATTATTTGAAAGGCACTGAGAATTATGGGATTCACTACACTAGGCACCCAAAGGTGCTTCAAGGGTATAGTGACTCAAACTGGATCTCAGATGTTGATGTGATAAAGGCCACAAGCAGATATGTATTCACTCATGGAGGTGGTGCTGTTTTTTGCAAGTCTTTCAAGCAGACCATCTTAACGAGGTCAACAACGGAAGCAGAACTCACAACACTAGATACAGCTATGGTCGAAGCAGATTGGCTTCGCCGGATCTTGAATGACTTGCCGGTTGTTGAGAAACCTGTACCGGGTATCCTTATGAATGGCGACAGTCAATCCGTGATCACGAAAGTGAGAAGCTCAAAGGATAACATGAAGTCATAAAGACACGTTCAGAGAAGGTTAAAGTCTGTCAGAATAATAAGAAACTCCGGAGTTATTGCATTGGATTATATATCCAAACGTCTAAAAATCTGGCAGATCCTTTTACTAAGGGTCTATCATGTAATGTGATAGATAATTCATTGAGGGAGATGGGTATGAGACCCACAATATGAGTTGTTCACAGTGGTAACCTACTCTTTGTGATCGGAGATCCCGTGAATTAGATGTGGAAGACAAGCTGTTGGTCAACTGAGAGGAGAGTATCCTTACTATTAACAATACCACTCCATGAAGATGCAATACTCTCCTAATCTGCATGGCAGGTTGATGTATATCTTAATGTGTTCTAAAATGGCTCATTGAAGCATAGATGTTGTCCTGCAGAACATCTTTGAAGAACGCACCTATATGAGTCTGATTGTAAAACGTCGCAATCTATGAGAGTAGGGTTCTATCTAGTAAACTCGTGAAAGGTCTCGGACTATGACGCATCAGCTCCACCTGCGGGGAAGACCCACGGTAGCCCAATATCGGTCAAGGCTCTATGTGAAGCTAGATTTGCAGAAAACTTGTAGTTCAAGGCCCAGTCCACTGTTCAAGTGGCTTACTAGTGTAGCATAGAGTTCTAAGTGGAAGTTCAACTTAACAGCCTCCACTCCAGTACCGGTATATAAAACAGTGTTTTGGAACCAAAGGCAAATTTTGTGTGCCTAGGGTTTAGGGTCTATTTGGGGCCTAGCCCAATACCAGTTTCAGAAATTCCTAATAAATCCTAGAGGCCTACGCAACTCATTCGTGCAAGGCAAGAGGTGGAACTAAAGTTTAGTCCCACATTGTTAGTTTAGAGGGAGTTGGACCTGTTTATAAGGGAGGTTCTTTCCCGACTTGTATGAGCATGAGAGGGACATCCATGCGCGCTCCTCCTTCGCCGCCCGCCTCGCCACGCCTCGTCACGATGCGCTGCGCCGCGCCGCGGGTTGCAGGAATGAGCCGAGCCGAAGTCTAAATTTTTGCCACGCACTATGGGTATATGAAAGGTCACTCGGGAGCTGAAAAGTTTTTGCTCTAGTGGATATTGAATATGAACGCTGCACCCTTCGGTTGTTGCCTGTTTGTTTCGTCTCCCTCATTCCCTTCAGCTCCCGGTGCAGCCTCTCGGCTCCTTCTCTTACGCCTATAAAAGGGAGGTCGCTCCTCTCAGAGAGACGCACCAGAACAACACAACCCTCTCGCCTTAGAGTTCCCGATCACTGAGCTACTGCTACGATCTTCCCCATCCTGGCTTGTGGCATGCACCACAGGTTGGGACAGTAGGTGTCGGTGTCAAAACCGGTGAATCTCGGGTAGGGGGTCCCGAACTGTGCGTCTAGGCAGATGGTAACAGGAGAAAAGGGACACGATGTTTTTACCCAGGTTCGGGCCCTCGCGGTGGAGGTAAAACCCTACTCCTGCTTGATTAATATTGATGGTATGGGTATTACAAGAGTTGATCTACCACGAGATCAGAGAGGCTAAACCCTAGAAGCTAGCCTATGGTATGATTGTTGTTCGTCCTACGGACTAAAACTCCCCGATTTATATAGACACCAGAAAGGGCTAGGGTTACACAGACTCGGTTACAATGGGAGGAGATCTTCATATCGTATCGCCAAGCTTGCCTTCCACGCCAAGGAAAGTACCTATACGGACGCGGGACGAAGTCTTCAATCTTGTATCTTCATAGTCCGGGAGTCCGGCCAAAGGTCATAGTCCAGCCATCCGGACACCCCCTAATCCAGGACTCCCTCAGTAGCCCCTAAACCAGGCTTCAATGACGACGAGTCCGGCGCGCAAGTTGTCTTCGGCATTGCAAGGCGGGTTCCTCCTCCGAATACTTCATAGAAGATGTTGAACACCAAGATAGTGTCCGGCTCTGCAAAATAAGTTCCACATGCCACCATAGAGAGAATAACATTTGCACCAATCTATTCTGCTGACGTATTCCGTAGCGTGACCTCATGCCACGGCCAGGCTTTTATTCATTTTACTGTGCCACCTCAGCGCGTTTAGCGAGGCGGTTTCCTTGGCATGTCTTGTCAAAGAAGAGATCGTGTCCCCTTATTTCGGGATTCTCATCAATACGGGCGTGGGTAACCTAACCGCGCCATTAACCGCGGTGCTTGGGAGATAAGCGAGTTTTATTAGGCCGATGGGGGCTCGTAGTTTTGGCCGCCCATATAAGGGGATAAGAATCCGCCCTTTCCATTCACGCCTTCTTCCTCCTTTGCCTATTCGTCCTTGCGCACTCGAGCTCCGACGCCCAAGCCCGCACTTCCCACCTCAACCTACTCTAATCATGTCCGGAGCGGGAGGTAGATGGATGGCCTCCTCCGTCACAGAGGGGCAAATCAAAAAGTTGAGGATGGCCGGATACTTGTCTGACGACATCGCGCACCGGCTTCCAAATGAGGGGCAACTCATCCCCACCCCCAGGCCCCATGAGAGGGTTGGTTTTCTTCCCCATTTCCTCCGCGGACTGGGTTTTCCTCTTCACCTGTTTGTCCGGGGCTCATGTTCTACTATAGCCTGGACTTCCACGATCTGGCCCCGAACTTTATCCTCAACATCGCGGCATTCATCGTCGTGTGCGAGGCCTTCCTCCGCATCCAGCCTCACTTTGGCCTATGGCTGAAGATCTTCAGCGTCAAGCCGAAGGTCGTGGGTGGCTGCCAAGCAGAGTGCGGAGGCGCCATGGTGGGCAAGATACCCAATGTTACATGGCTCGAGGGCGCCTTCGTAGAGACCATCAACGGGAGGCAATCGGGGTGGTTCTACATCACTGAGCCACGTGATCCTGAATGGGCAGCGGCCCCGAATTCCAATCTGGCATCCCCACACGGCTCACATCTTGGAAAGAGACAGGCCTGTCGTGGGGTAACTCGGCAGAAGTGATTAGACTTCAAACCTGCATCAAAGACCTGATCAGCAGGAAGGTTAAACTTGTCACCGTAGTCCAGGTTATGCTCTTCCGCCGGATTCTCCCGTGTCAACGACGGGCTTTCAACTTGTGGGAGTTCGACCCAGCCCAGCACCAGACTCTGTCCCGGCTCTTCGACACAAAGCACGAAGACGCATGGAAGGTGCTATTCAAGAGCTCCGAGGTCTCCCCTCCCGTCACCGAGGATCACGGATTCTGCGCCAAGCGCCAAGCCAACGCGGTGAGCTAATTTTCCCATTACGGGGTATCTGTTTTCCATAGATTTGATTCTATGTGGGATCTAAACCCCCATCCCTTTAACAGGACTGGCAGAAGAAGGCCGGACAGATCAACTGTCCGGCTCCTTTGCCCGAAGACCCAGCGGACGCTCGTTTAACGAAGCTGCTGGTTCCGGCACCTCACGTGGTGCTGGAGAAGAAGGCCAAGAAGAAAGCCACGGGGACTCGAAAGAGCTCCCGGCGCCTGGTGGTGTCGGGTTCATCGCCCGACAACCCCGACGCACCCTCCGCCTCGGAAGACGAGGAGGAGGAAGAAGAAGAAGAAGAAGCCTCTCCCCCTCCAATGGGGGGAGGAAAGAAAAGGAAGGCCGCCCCAACTGGGGAGGCCGGAGGGTCCAAGAAGGGGAAGACCCTTCTGCTGGACTATGCCCCCGATGCCAAAGACGGTGGGGAGGAATGGCCATCCAGGGTCAAGCCCCTGGCAAAATCGTAAGTGTCCGGTTACCCGAATGACTCATGGCGCTCCTTTATTATTCGATAGCTTCTGACACCGAATTTTAATTTTGCAGTCCACCCAGAGCTCAGCTCGACGATTCGTCGAGCGGCTCCCTGAATTCGTCGGATGTGAATAGCGCTTTGCACTTCCGATGGCCTCCTCCCCGCTCCCTGCGGACGACGCCGAGGTGGAGTCCCAAAAGGGACCGAACCAGGAGGAGGTGGTCCTGGAGGCGCCCCGAGGCGACCTCCCGGACTCCAGGCCCAAAGGGGGTAAAGCCCCGGAAGGGTCTAAGTCCGGCCCCGGGCCGGACACTGCTCTGGAACCACCAGCGGTTCCAGAGTCCGACAGGCGGCGCCTTCATAAGAAGGGCAAGCTTACACCGCCGGCGACCTCCGTCCATCCGGAGGCGCCGGACAATTTGCTGGAGGCGCTTAACGGCGCCTCCATCCACGAGGAACACCGCACTGTTATGAGTGCGGTGATTCAAAAGGTTCAGTCTGCCAAGAGCGGGCTGACAGAAGCCTGTACAAGTCTGTTAATAGGCTTTGAGGTATGTGTTCAAAACATATAAAAATGTTACCACATAGACAGTAGCCCCTGATGCTCGGTTCGGCGTTCGGAAAGAAAAGCCGAGCTGAGGATCGAAAAAGATATACGCAGGAGTCTAATAAAAATATGTCGATATGGGAATGCAGGCTGCGCTGCTGACCTCTGCCGCACTGACTGCGGAGGTCAATGCATTAAAGGGAAGCCTCGAGCGGTCCGAGAACGAGCTCGGCCATGCCAAGAAGCAGCTCGAGGACAAGGAGGGTATGTAATACCGCATGTAAATGTATATAGAAATACTTGGTTGCAAATAATGACAGGACCAACTTAAATGTTGCAGGGGCCACGGCTGAGGTGGCGACCCTGAAGGAGGCGGTCTCCAAGGCCGAGAACAATGCGGCCCTGGAGCGCGCCGAGCGAGAGAAGCAGGAGGCGCGGGTGGCGGAGGTGCGGCAAGAGCTCCAGGCTCTCGTGGAAAAACACGAGAGTTTGGAGCGTGACTCGAAGACTCGAGAGTCCGAGCTCGCCTTGGCTCTTGAGAGTGCCAAAAACGCTAAGGCCGAAGCCCAGAAGGCCCTCCAGGAGATCGAGGCAATGAAGAAAATAGCGGCGGGTAAGGCATTTTTTATGCAAAGCAATAATATAAAAGTTAATTATCTACTACTTACCCGAAACCGGAGCTCTCCAGGAGCGTTCGCCGATCTGCCCCGTAGTGTGTCTGATGCCGCCGCATACTACCGAGCCAAAGAGGGGGCTCGACGGAAAAAGTGTTCTGGTCTCAGTATACTGAGGCCGAACATCCGGTGCCCCTGAGCGACCAGCTGAAGCAGCTGGTCGAGCTCCACAAGGTGGCCGAACAGGCCATGAAGGGCCTCATAGCTTGGCTGTGGCCTGGAGAAGCCATGCCTGGGAGCTACTTCGGTCTGGTGCGGAGGCTGGTGGACGCATGTCCGTGGATTGAGGTCGTCAAGCACTCCGTGTCTATCGAAGGTGCCCGTGGGGCCCTTGCCCGTGTTAAAGTGCATTGGGGCAAGCTGGACGCTGAGAAGCTTTTGACGGACGCGCCACCGCCGGGCAAGGAGTATCACACGCCCGAGATGTATTATAAGGGCGTCCTGAAGGGTGCTCGCCGTATAGCGGACGAATGCACTAAAGATGTAATTTTTTTAGTAGGCTCGCATCTGTTATCCTGTACGCTGAAAACTTTGTTCATATGCGTTAAGCAATGCTTGTTAATTTAAAATATTACCTTCTGTGCGTCCGTTTATCAAATCTGAGAGATGCAGGTCGTCGGCTTCGACCCCCATGCCACGAGTGCTGGGGTGTTCGGGATAAACCTGAGCGCTCTTGTTCCCATTCTTGGGTCCATCTAGGGAGGCGCTCAGCACAACGAACCAGGCCGTCGGACTTATAATGCTTTATCACTCTCACTTAGCCATAGAATTCTATAATTTTAAATTTCGGCGAAGCCCCTAGTATTCGGAAGACCGAGTTCGGGGCGCTATCCACGCCTAGGCCGGATAAGTTCGGTTCCTCGCTCTAAGCGGCATAAGTCTTTAAGGACTCGAAAAACCTCGCGAACAGCGACCGGTCTCTCGCACTATCATGACGGTCAGTTTTAGCTTTCTCTACTGAGGTGTTAACCCAGCTCAACTGGGGCACAATCGCAGTAGTTCTCCCAGCGCTACCTTAGCCAACATTGCGGAACGTAAGGTACCAAAACATGGGAGCCGGGCAAACCCAACTATTGACCAAAGACATGATTCGGAGCCAATGCATATAGTGCTATAAGTTCGGGGTGCCGCACTCATAAGAGTGTTTGGTCTTCTCACACCATGTTATGGGGTGCTTTAGCCCCTGGTGTATTGTCCGTACCAAAGTGTACGGTTGCATAATGTCATGACTGGACATATATATATAAAGGAATACAATAATAGATATAAGCTATGTATTGTTTATTATTAAGGGGCTGCTATGAAAGCAGAACGATACAAATAGTGCGATAAGCAAGAGATGGGATTATTTGACATGTCCCCCTCCAGGGGCAAGCTGCGGGTTTTGTAAGTAAAAATAGGTATTTAACTCGTTATAGAGGCCACCTGGACATTCGACGCGGCTTGTCCTCACCCTGGCTGTTGCATCGTGTGTTCGGCGAGTGTACTGCCGGGCAGGCCTTCTGAGTAGTTGGGTCCTGAAAGTATATAAAAAAAGGAAAATGGCCGAATAGGGAGCCCCTAAGTGCGGTTGAGCCGCATTCTGGGCGTGCCGTAGTTATGCCCCTCCCCTTATGCCCATGGTATTTTCAAAGCGTAAATATGTACGCGTGGTACCGATAGCACCATCTGACGAGGGCTGGGGTTGGGGCCGCACTGCTATGCTTGCTCGGATCGTGCCAGCCGGCTCTGTTGTAGGTTGCTTCGGGCGCACTTGATGTTGTCCGGACATTTAATACCTGGATTGGAGAGCTGCCTTGAGAGGCTGTTCTGTACTTCCGCCGCCAGGGCCGCTGTGTGCTCCTCCGTTCGGAGAGAGTGTTCGGTGTTTCCATTTACCGTGATGACTCCGCGAGGGCCTGGCATCTTGAGCTTGAGATATGCGTAGTGCGGCACCGCATTGAAATTTGCAAATGCGGTTCGTCCGAGCAGGGCGTGATAGCCACTGTGGAATGGGACTATGTCGAAGATTAACTCTTCGCTTCGGAAATTATCCGGGGATCCGAAGACCACTTCGGGTGTAACTGAGCGTGTACAGCTGGCTTCTACACCCGGTATGACACCTTTAATGGTTGTCTTTGTGGGTTTGATCCTTGAGGGATCTATACCCATTTTTTGCACTGTATCCTGATAAAGCAGGTTCAGGCTGCTGCCGCCGTCCATGAGGACTCTGGTGAGGTGAAATCCATCAATGATTGGGTCTAGGACCAATGCGGCGAATCCGCCGTGACGGATGCTAGTGGGGTGGTCCCTTCGATCGAATGTGATCGGGCAGGAGGACCATGGGTTGAACTTTGGGGCGACTGGCTCCAATGCATAGACGTCCTTGAGAGCACGCTTCCGCTCCCTCTTGGGGATGTGGGTTGCGTATATCATGTTCACCGTTCGCACTTGCGGGGGGAATCCCTTTTGTCCTCTGTTGTTCGGCGGCCGGGGCTCCTCCTCGTCATCGCTACGCAGCCCCTTGTCTCTGGTTTCGGCACTTAACTTGCCTGCCTGCTTGAACACCCAACAATCCCTGTTGGTGTGGTTGGCTGGTTGTTCGGGGGTGCCGTGTATCTGGCACGAGCGATCGAGTATCCGGTCTAAGTTGGATGGGCCCAGAGGGTTTCTTTTGAATGGCTTCTTCCGCTGACCGGGTTTAGAGCCTCTGAATCCGGCGTTGACTGCCGTATCCTCGGTATTGTCGCCGTTAATGCGGCGCTTGTGCTTGTTGCGACGTGACCTGCCATTGTTGTCCTTGGTATCCGAATTACCAGGGCTCTTGTTTATGTTATTGCTACGAGCTAGCCAGCTGTCTTCGCCCGCGTAGAAGCGGGTCATGAGTGTCGTGAGGGCTGCCATAGATTTCGGCTTTTCCTATCCTAGGTGTCGGGCAAGCCATTCGTCTCGGATGTTGTGCCTGAAGGCAGCAAGGGCCTCGGCGTCCGAACAGTCGACTATTTGATTTTTCTTTGTTAGGAACCGTGTCAAGAATTGCCTGGCCGATTCCTCTGGCTGCTGGATTATGTGGCTTAGGTCATCGGCGTCTGGTGGTCGCATGTAAGTGCCCTAGAAGTTGTCAAGGAATGCGGATTCCAGGTCCTCCCAGCAACTAATTGACTCTGCTGGCAGGCTGTTAAGCCAATGTCGAGCTGGTCCTTTAAGCTTGAGCGGGAGGTACTTGATGGCATGCAGATCATTACCACGGGCCATGTGGATATGAAGGAGATAATCCTCGATCCATACCATAGGATCTGTTGTGACATCATATGATTCGATGTTCATGGGTTTAAAACCCTCGGGGATTTGATGATCCATTACTTCGTCTGTGAAGCATAGTGGGTGTGCGGCGCCCCTGTATTGGGCTATATCACGACGCAGCTCGGATGAGCTTGGTCTGTTGTATTCGGCCTGGCCGTACTTATCGTGTCCGGCATGACGGATGGCGTCACGTGAAGCGGGGCGCCCATGCGATCCGTAGATCGATCTTGCTTGCCTTGCCTTGTTCTCCAATATGTCTCGCAGGTCTGTTGCGTCTCCCCGTACTCCGGTATGTTTTGAGCGGTGCCGTGGTGCGGCTTGGGTCGAGGGCCTGAAGGCCTCTCTGTCGCGGCCACGGGGTGGCCGATCGGGCGCATCATACGCTGGTGATGTAGGTTTAGTTGCTTCCTCCTCAAGTTGGGGTAGCAGCCTGCGCTTTGGGTAGCTCTTGGAGGGGCGCTCGAGTTTATACTCTTCGGCCGCCAGGACTTCGGTCCATCTGTCGGCTAGCAAGTCTTGGTCAGCTCTAAGCTGCTGCTGTTTTTTCTTGAGGCTGCGTGACGTGGCCATAGCGTTTGAAACGCTCTTGTTCGGCGGGATCCTCTGGCACGACGAATTCGTCATCGTCGAGGCTTGCCTCGTCTTCGGAGGGAGGCATATAGTTTTCGTCCTCAACCTCTCTGTCGGCCGCTCTCTCATGAGGGCTGGCTCCTTCGTCCTCCTGCATTGAATCCTGCTGGAGGGGGTTATCTTCGGCACTGTCCGATGTGTTGTTATCTCCGGTGCCGGATTCGCCGTTCTTGCTTTGGCGGGATTTAGAGCGGCGCCGCTGACATCGGCGCTTGGGTTGCTTCTTGGAGGGGTCATCCCCCGTTTTTTCCTCGCCATCCCTGCTTTGGGGGTGTCCACCATGTATATGTCATATGACGAGGTGGCTTTCCAGTTCCCTATAGGTGCTGGTTCTTGGTCGTCTCCTTCATCGGCGTCCATACCGTCGATGTCTTCGGAGTCGAAGTCGAGCATGTCGGTTAAATCGTCAAAAGTGGCTACGAAGTGGGTGGTGGGTAGGCCTCGAATTTCTTCATCGTCCGTATCCCAACCACGCTGACCGTAGTTCGGCCAGGGCTCTCCTGACAAAGAGAGAGACTAGTGAATTCAGGATATCGCCAAAGGGCGAGTGCTGAAAGACATCCGCGGCGGTGAACTCCATGATTGGAGCCCAATCGGGTTCGATCGGAAGGGGTGCGGAAGATTCAGAGTCCGGAATGGAGTCCGGCACCTTGGAGTCACGGGCCTTGCCAAGGACTAGGCTGGTATTCGGCTCAATCGCCGTAGAGATTGCGGCTCCTGGGGCGGCGTCCAACCGTTCGTCCCTGGTTAGCGCAGTCGGCTCCGAACTAATGGTCGGAGCGGACTCCTGAGCGGCACTTTGGGCGCTGTCCGGCGGCAGAGCTAGATCATGCCCATTGAGACAGTGCGGCGCGCTCGGCCGTGGCTCGAATCCGTCGAAGATCAAGTCCCCGCGAATGTCGGTCGTGTAGTTTAAGCTTCCAAACCTGACCTGATGGCCAGGTGCGTAGCTTTCGATCTGCTCCAGATGGCCAAACGAGTTGGCCCGCAGTGCGAAGCCGTCGAATACGAAGATCTGTCCGGGGAGAAAAGTCTCGCCCTGGACCGCGTCGTGGTTGATGATCGAAGAAGCCATCTGGCCTAAAGGTGACGACACAGAGGAACTCTCAATGAAAGCACCAATGTCGGTGTCAAAACCGGCGGATCTCGGGTAGGGGGTCCCGAACTGTGCTTCTAGGCAGATGGTAATAGGAGACAAGGGACACGATGTTTTTACCCAGGTTCGGGCCCTCTCAGTGGAGGTAAAACCCTACTCCTGCTTGATTAATATTGATGGTATGGGTATTACAAGAGTTGATCTACCACGAGATCATAGAGGCTAAACCCTAGAAGCTAGCCTATGGTATGATTGTTGTTCGTCCTACGGACTAAAACTCCCCGATTTATATAGACACCGGAAAGGGCTAGGGTTACACAGAGTCGGTTACAATGGGAGGAGATCTTCATATCGTATCGCCAAGCTTGCCTTCCACGCCAAGGAAAGTCCCTATCCGGACACGGGACGAAGTCTTCAATCTTGTATCTTCATAGTCCGGGAGTCCGGCCAAAGGTCATAGTCCGGCCATCCGGACACCCCCTAATCCAGGACTCCCTCAGTAGGCCTCCGAAACCGCACCTTTTGAGTCATGTACGGGAGAAGGGTGATAAGGTTTTTGGGGAGCGCTTCGCGCGACTACTGACTTCTTCGCCACGGACGCCCCGGACTCCGACGACTACTTCCCCGACGATGACTTCTACCCCGACGTCCACGACCTCCCCGACGACATGGCTGGCGAGGACACAGACCCCAAGTCCAGCGCTTCTGCTGCTGCTCTCCCGTACGTGTTCTTCCTCTTTCTATTAGAGGTCCTGCTACAATTCCTTGTTCTAGTATTTGCCCTAGATATGTTAGACTCTATTTCATATATGCAACTTGCTATACTGTCTGCTCTAGATATGTTTAGTTACGGTTCATATATGAAGATGTTGTTTACCTTCTCTTTGTCAAATTGCATGGCTTGTTTTATCACTGCTATACTAGTCATGCTTTATCTAGTATTTCTGTTAATAAAATCATTCGGTAAATTGCTCATATTTCCAACAATCTAAAAACCTTATTATAGGCAATTTATCCCAAGTGGTTTTGCTACTTCCATGAGACCTCCTATATTTGAGGGTATCCACTAGAATATTTCCTCCATCCGGTCTTACTGAACTTCCTCATATTTTGATCATAAATATAATTAATAAAATATAAATTATATGTCATAAAAATCATATTACGAGAAACCTCTTTTGAATACATTACTATACTTTTTTATAACATAAACCTCATATTTGGTTCCTGGTGGTCAAATTCTAACATAAAACACGAAGTGCCTAACAATACCCAAACGGAGAAAGGAGCTCATTAAATGCAAGAACAAATAAACATGAAACACATGAGACAATGACAACCTTGTCTCATTTGCGGAAGCATGTAATTGATTGGCCATTAATGCTAACTATAAAATGACGGTTTTGAAAGCTAGCAATTTTTATTTTTTTTGTTCGGGGTAAAAGCTAGCAATTGATTGGCCATTATTGAGAACAAAAAACGACAGTTGTGGAAACGAGCAAAAATTGACCGTTAATAATAACAGAAAGTGATGGTTGCAAAAGTCAAGCAAATGATTGGTCATTGGCATGTACAATGGTTCTATCTTAGAAGTGCCACATAGAATAAATAATGAGGTGGAGGAGAGAGAACTCATAAGAAAAGGCTTGTCTTCTCTTATCTAAAAGAAGACAAGAAATGATCTCTTAGCATAATATGTCTCACCAAGTTTTTAGGAATTGCTAGTTATTGAAGATAAGGCTAAGAGATGACCCATTGTAGACTCTTTTTTTGTATCTCTAGATTACATGCAAAACTTAAAATAAGACTATCTTACCAACCATTGTACATGCCCTTAGGGAACATGACAGCATGGAAATTCATGCACATATCAAACTGATGAAAAGACCATGCAACCCTTCACGTCCGTCTCAAATTATTTGTGTTAGGTTTCTCTTGAAACGAATGTACCTAACACGTTTAAGACAAATAATTTGATACAGAGAGAAGTACACGGCATTTTTATTTCAAGAAAGTTTCGTATTAAATCGCATTTGGCTTTGGAGCAAGAACGGGATCTTCTTCTCCTTTGCCCGATCGGCCGACGACAGCGATTGCGCGGATTGGGGAGTGGGCCGATCGAGTAGACTCGCCTAACTACGGAAAAAAAAAATATGAGACCAGGTCTCATATAAAGCAGGTGAGACCCGTCCTGATG
>NC_057803.1:712404509-712408589 GCF_018294505.1 Triticum aestivum
CTATTTCAGGTGGGGAGTGGGGTAAATGGTTTGTGATTTGTGAATGCCACATGTCATTCATCAGGATGGGTCTCACCTGCTAATCCGTGAGACCTGGTCTCATAGAATTTTTAAAAAATGACTCTGTATAATAAAAATATGCACGTAATTATCATTAGGTTCTTTTTTTTTTGAGACAAAATTATCGTGCATAGACAGCATAACGACTTCGATGCATCAGATTCAGCGGCATCCGGTATCCGGCCGTGGCTGTGGGCCCGTAGACAGCATAACGACTTCCATGCATAGTATTCGTGGACTCCTGGGATTTCTACATCAATGTCTATGCAGCAAGTGTGGTCTTCCCCTCAAAAAAAAAAGGCAAGTGTGGTCTGCCTTGGTGTCTACTCCCGTGAGGTCGCTGTTGTACTGTTCCTTTGCTCAACGATGCAGTTGTAACATGACAGCCCTTGCTCGATCATGATTAGTTGCTAAATCATCTCCTTAACTTGAATGCGGTGCACTGCCTAAACTTATTCCTATAGGCTAAATTATTACTGTAGTTGCTTGATACTATGAGGGGTGACGTTTTAAGGTGTCGGATTAGTTAGGTGCGGCTGACGGTACATGCTCTAAGAAGCATCACCTTTCCGGTGGTAGCATCTACAGTCGGATTTTACAATTCCGGTCCCTCAAACGCTCGCGAACACGACCGGACGCATCCACGGACAGTAACCGGTCACGTCTCAATTTAGCCACTTTGCATCTGTTTCTTTCATATTTCGACCTCTAGATCCATACAAAACATGCAAAAGAAATCATACGTACTACATCTACGTACTACCCTAGCTACTCTTCGTCGTTGGAGATGTCCACGACGATGGTGTCGGGCGCCGGCTGGACGGGCGGGTAGGAGGGCTCCGGCTCATCCTCCTCATGCTCGACCTCATCCATGTAGGCGAGCATCTCCGCCTCCTCCGCGGCCTGTTGCGCCTTCATCTCATGCCGGCGACGGTGTCTGGCCTCCGCAGCTGACTTCGACCGGAGAGAACCGAGGATGGCCTGCTGCTCCGCCTCTATATCCTCGTCGCCGGCGTTCCCCACATCCTCCTCCTCCGGCTCATCCTTCTCCTCCACCTCCTCCGGATCCACTTCATCCGGAGGTAGCCCTGCGGCAATCCAGGCATTGCGCCTAGCACAGATCTGCTCAAGGAGTTCGAGCCGGCGCTCCGGCGTCAGAAATGGCTCGCTCCTTACCCGGCGGCGTGGGGGAATGGCTACTAGGCGGACGTGTGGAGTGAAAAGTGGCGGCGGCGGCGGACAGGGGGAGGAAAATGTGGATGGATGGTAGGGTTTCGGTGCCGTCGGTCGACTTAAATAGCCGGGTTATGCACTACGCAGCCCGTCGGAGCTGCGTCATGCGGCGCCACCGGTTCGACGGAGGAGACGAGCTTCGAAACGCCGGGTTTCAGGGTGTTTCCGGCTGGGACTCTTTCGTCAATCCGACGTGGTAGGCATGCTCGGGCACGCCAGGGCGCGCCCGGACGCCCCATATCCGCCTCATATTTGGGCTGGATATGAGGGGTGCCGGTCAGCCCCGGCATTTGAGGCATGTTTGAGGCGTCCGTCTGGGTTGAAAAATCGTGATCATCAGTGACCGGGTAGCCCGCGCGGGCGTTTGAGAAGGATTTGAGACATATGACTGCATATGCTCTAAGAAGTTGTATAGAGCTAGCTTGTTGGGACACATCAGCACACCTGCACGTGGAAAGGCGATGCATCATGCATGCATTAGCCAGCCGTGGGTTGGATGACGTATCAAGGTGACGTCAGGAAAGGTATGACGTTTAATTTTTCTTCTTCTTTTCTACAGAAATAGAATCTGGCCTTTGCCTCTCTCCTCCACCAAGCAGCTCGGACTAGTCCGATGACGACTGCCAACCAAAACCATCAGCGTATCGCCAGTAATATCAAAAAGATAAATAAAGGGTACCGATAATGCCTATACGTGTGGGCATTAAGGGGTCTGGTCACACGTCATGTGTAATATCTAAAGAAGCAGTCCATACGTTTGTGTGTGGGCAAAACAAGTAATGCCCCCACGCGTCTCGCGGTCTCTCCCACATGCCTACGTGTCAGCAAGATAGATAACACCCACACACCCGTATTCACGGTCCCGCACGCTCCGCGTGACAGTCATCACGCGCCCCTGCAGTTGCCATGGTCCGGACCCTCTTCCATGTTCGTTTAACTGCAGTTGCCATGTTGCTGAACTGCAGATGCCATATCTGACAACTACAGTTGTCATGGCTGCTCAATTGCAGATGCCATCTCAGGTCAAGTGCCAGATGCCACTTTTGGACAACTGCAGCTGTTGCCATGTATGGTCTGATCTACCACAGTTGCCATGATTTGAAAACTTTAGGAGTTGCCACCTACTAACACTAAGCAGTTACCATGTAGCACTACAAAAAAGTATGACAAAGAAACATGTCCGATTAAAGAGAGAGTTGCCGTCTGCTTACAAACGTGCTAGGGCAGTTGCCATGTACCCTGCAAAACACATGGCAACTCGGGTAAAAAGAGTTGCCATCTACTTACAACCACGCTATGACAGTTGCCATGTACCCTGCAAAAACAAATGGCAGCTGGCAGTTTTGGGTGTGGGAGTGGAGATGGGCGTGTGGGCGAACTGATAAATGCCCACACACCAGCCCCTCTGCGTACATGAAAACTGGCGTGTGGGCGAACTACTAGACGCCCACACATCAACCCCTCCACGTGGTGAAACGGACATGAGGGCGACCGGATGAATACCCACACACCAGCCCAGCCCTACGTGATATAAAAAATTGGACAAAACATGTCAAAATTCGTGCAAAAATAAACGGACGTTGATCCACGCGTGTGGGCGATATGCAAACGCCCACACGTGTGGGCGTTAGTGTTTCCGTAAATAAATCAGTATGTTCGTTGGTTTGTAAGTCTTCTACAGTTCCTTTTTCGTTCGTATAAAGATGATTCATATAACGAAGCTGCCGCCTCCCTAAAAAAGACCAAGGTTCCTTGCCTCCTGCCGGCGCTGCCGCCAATCCGCCTTGTCTCTGGTGGCCTTAGGATCATGACGGCGTGGTGGATCCCGGCCCTTGCCGGCGGGAGGGCTTCGGTTTTATATGTTCCTTCGAGTTTTGTTAGGATTTGTGTCCTGTTCCGGAAGACAAGACGGCGGCGACTCCCTGAAGATGAAGTAAGATTCTCCCCGCCTAGCGCTCGTCCCGGTGGTGCGTTAGCATTGTCGGTGGGCGTTTGGAGGTGTGTATCTGGTGGATCTATCCTTCATGGATTTGCTCAGATCTAGTCGTAGTTCGTCTATGTTTGTGTATCTTCAGGTTGGTTGGATACTTCTGATTGCGCTCCTCTTCAACGACGACGGTTGTTGTTCAGGTGCGCTGGTCCTATGAGGCCTTAGCACAACGACTTCTCGACAGTCTACTACAACAAGTTTTGCCCAGCTCCGGTGATGGAGGGACGAAGACGGCGGCGCGCCTTCGACTCGCTTCAGTGCTTGTAGTCGTCGCTAGGCGGTCTATGAATCTGGATGCAATTTTTTATTATTTCTGATGTTCATTGTACTGCCATGATGAAAGAAGAATAGATCGAAAGTTTTCTCGCAAAAAAAAATATGATTCAGTGTTCTCCATCTTTTTGTGTTTTGTCCACAAGGCTTCACTAGGTAATTTTCCCTCTCATTTTTCCCCATACTTTCTTTCTTTATTTTTCCCTTTTGCCATTTTCACCAGATATAACTTATTTGTTCAGTCAAATTTTCTAAGGAACTCACTACTAGGAAAAACTTTATACACAAAAGCTTACCAGTAGCGTTGGTTACAAAAAACGCTACTGCTACCTACCAATAGCGTGGTGTATAAAAGAACACTACTACTAAATAAGTAGCAGTAGCGCGGCCCAGGTAAAAAGCGCTACTACTATAACTGCCACACCATTGCCGGCATGCTAGGTTTAGTAGTAGGGCTGGTCTACAATCAGCGCAGCGCTACTGCTATTGGTCTTAGCAATAGCGCGCTTCCACGCCCCGCGCTA
>NC_057803.1:712409162-712410086 GCF_018294505.1 Triticum aestivum
GCCAGCCGCCCTCCACCAAGAGTTGCTCCTCCTCCGTCCTTGCTCCTCGTCCCTAGTTTGTTTTGAACCCTAGCTAGTTGAAAAATGTAGGTTAAATCTTAGAATAATGTAGTAGGTTATGATCTTAGGTGTTTAATCTTAGAATAATGTAGTATGAACCCTAGCTAGTTATGATCGAACCATGTTCAAAATGTAGGTTTTTAATTACATGTAGTTGATATAATTTAGGTATTTTAGGTGTTTAATTTTAGAATAATGTAGTATGAATCCTAGTTATGATCGAACCATGTTCCAATGGTTCCACCATATAGTCATATGCTCCTTGGCTTCTGCGTGACCGGTAACGACCAAGTACCAAGCAGTGACTTTGTACATAACCTGTATAAAAATTATAAGAGTTTGTCTTTAAAAATTATGTCATTCTGCATTTTCATATTGGCCAGAGTAATGTGCATACTCCTATCCCACTATGTCATGTAGTACTTGGCTCCACTCCATCGAACCACGTCCCAAGTACTAGTTGGAGGGCTAATATTAAAGGTCCATGTATGCAATTCATTTGTTTATCAAACCAATATACCTGTTGGTGTGAGGTCCAATACCCGTTACATGGGGTCCGTTAAAAATAGGAAATGGAAAGTAACAAACAAATAGAACGGATGAGGAAAACTTATTTAGTAAACCATTGTTGTGATGTTCTTCTTAGTTCTTCATTGTTCTTATATTCCAGTTGCTCGAAAAAGAAGATCCATGTTTAAGCATGGTCTAAATCAGGGAAAAGAAAGAGATAATTTGTGTTCAGGCATATTGGAGGGCTTTGAAGATATGAACACCCGCAGCAGTATGTTGCTAAAAAAGGTAAATATTCATTTTGAAACGTTCAATTACTTATGTAAAGAAAAGAGATCATCTTTCTGTCTTTAC
>NC_057803.1:712410446-712430057 GCF_018294505.1 Triticum aestivum
TCCCCTTAGCATGCTGCTGCAAAAAGGTACGGATTCGTTTGCAAAGGTTTGTTTGGTTATATATTTGGTTACAATCCTGTCTTGTATAGTTGGGGAATATCATCGTACATTCTTCCATTTTTCCTGCTGTAGTCGTTGGCTATCCTGGTACAATTGTTTTGTCTGACATATTGGGTCTGTGTAATATGAAGTAGGATGAACTAGTTCTAACGACGTAGGGAATTAGCAGCAGTAGATATATGTGTTTAAAACGTGTTTAAAGAAGTTATAGTCATTGAAACCTTATTATTGACGGTTCATTGAAACTTAAAGTTGGCGTAATATTTGTTTCTACTTATTTATTACTTTAAATCATAATTAGTGATTGCTAAAATCATTGAGGTGGTGAAGATGTTAAAAAATCGAGTATGCATTAGAAGAGGTCTTAAGGTGGCTATCCTTTGGATCATTTGTGGCACCGGCATTGCCACATTGTGTCCCGACTTGCAATGACGCCGACGTCATTTCATAGCGCTACGGCTCCTGCTTACAGTAACAACATCAACCATGGTGAACTGAGCATAGGTCAGATAGTTAGGTTCCTTGTGGTGGAACCAACTCACCAGGGTTCAGGTCCTAAACTTGGCACCGGTGGCCGTATTTCTCCGGATTTATTTCAAACCTTCCGACGATGTGCGTTCAGTGTGAGGCGACGTTCCCACCGACACAAAGGTGTCGGCGGCAATTTTGTAAATCTAACAATATTGTGCAGCTCAGTATCTCGAAGATGCTCACAACGTTAAAATTTACATGTGTTTATAGTGTTGAGTGTATGTGCGTTACATAAGCATTTGCGTTTGTACTGTGTTAAAAAACACCAACCAACCAACCATATGGTGTCAGTGTCACATCGCGCCTCGGCACTTTGCCGCGTTCGCGTCCTTGTATGCAACAACATCAATCAGCCTTTGCAGCGGCGGCGTCGGGCTTGTAGATAGGACGATCATTGTGTACCTTCTCTTGTGAGTTAAACAAAACGTACGTGCCTCATTGAGACTAGTCACAATGGGTAATAACATAGACTAGTAACATGCATATGTTACTAGTCTATGTTACTGCCTTTATAGTGGAGAGTAATATATATATGGTAACATGCAACACTTCATTTATTAAGATATAAACTCATCTTGCCATGATATGCGTAGTAACTAGTTATATTACAAATTTTTCTCTCTTTCTTCATTTATTACTTGCCACATCATCTATTTTATCTAAATATGTGTGATGTTACTACACTACCTATGTTGCTCTCACTGTGGGTAGTATGAGGAAGTACTACTACGGGTGGTATAGGTGCGTGCCAACAATAATTAACAAGTGCGTTAAAAAGCAATAATTAGCAAGTGTATCTCCACCCAATAGTTAAACAAGTCAATACTGCAATTAACAAGTGTGTTAAGGAAAAGAGTACGTACTAAGGCTGGTCATAGTGGGGAGTAACTTAGAATAGTAACATAGGGGGTACATGCATATGTTATTACTTTATGTTACTATGGTGTCATAAGTGTGGTAACATAGAGATACTCATTTATTGCTTTGCGGGATCTAAAGTAGTACTTCAACATTGTGATCTATGTGTGGCATAGAGCATGTATTAATCTAACATTTTGCTTGTTCGTGCAAGTACGTGAACACAACATAGAACTGATCCATGATAAATAATAAAGTGCCAATATAATAATATTAAAATATATAAAACATATTTAGCATTACATGGATCAAGACACGGAAATAATCTATCGCGCCCTAAACTTTTTCCAAATATGCTCAATCAAATCATTTTTTAGAGCTCTATGTGTTGGATGATCCCGGATTCTAGCATCTCTTTCCAGTACCTCGGCAAATACAGGCATGTCACCATGAACAAATATCGATGGAAAGATAATAGATGAGCCTGCTTCCTCATTCAAATCAACAATATTGCTCGCCTCTTCTTTTTCGTCCTCGACTATCATGTTGTGTAGAATGATGTAAGCTATCATAATCTTTCTCCAAGCTCTTGTGAGAGCCCTCCTGACTTGCCTTTACCAGCACGTTCAACCTTAGCCTTATCACGACCAGCTTCCGGGCGCTCCTCGGACTCCAAGTTGATCTCATTTCATGTGAGATTGGCCTCCGGAGATGTTGTCTTCCCTTTTTTTGCTATCATGTTTCTGTAAGAGGCTAGCCATTTCCCGTCATCCCTCAGTTTTTCCCACATGGTTAAATGTTGGAAAGGATGGCCATACTTCAGTTCATACTTCTCCAAGGCCATTTTTTCCAGGTCATCAGTGTTGCGACCACTATTATACACTCCAGTTACGGCACACCACTCGCCATGGAAAGCAGCGAGCCTTTTCTTGGTCCTTTGCCACTCCATCTTCAACTGATTCCGGTCTCTTTTCCGGTTATTTGGTGTCGTACTGTTGTATAGAGCAGCAATGTCATCCCAAAACTGCTCACCCTTCTTTCCGTTTCCATCGATGGAATCAAGTGAACACTCCAGCCAAGCACTTGCCTACATTATGAACATTTTTAATTTAGTTGAGCCCAACAAACAACAAGAATTTACATGCACGTAACAAAGATTTGAGCAAAAAAATCTTTACCAGTCTAACTTCTTCCTCTGGTGTATACGGCAGACGTTGGGCAGTCCTTTCTCCCGATTTATCGTCATCTACATTGATGACTTTCCTTTTCCTTTTGGAAGATGTTGGATTAACTTTGGCGGGAGCAGACCGAGCTGCAACTTTAGGGTGTGGTGGCGGCGGTGGTGTTGAAAAGGAATCATGTGGGGGAGCACCAACAAATTGCAAATTCTCCATATTTTGGTGCCCTTGTTCATGTTGGTGTGTTGGCGGAGGTCGGAAATTATAAGGGTGTATTGGCGGGAACTGTCCAAAACTTAGCAAGGCTTCAGGTGCAGTGGTATACACTGGCCGCCTGTTACAAATATGAGAACTCATGAGCATAATACTGTTCCATTTGAATGAAGTATATTACAAATGCTAAAAATGATAATCCAGAACTCTAGTCATCAGGTAAGAACAGTGCTTCTGCTATAGATTTTGGAAGACTACCATGTTGGAACTCAATCTAGTTAAGTGAATCTCACACCAAGTTATTTTACCTAGTCTCTGCTAGTTAACTGAATCTAGTCTCTGCTAATCTAGTACAAAATGCATCTGAAAATATCAAGCAAGCAACGACCTGAACATAGCTACAGACTTGGGAATATCTGCTTGAACACGTACAACTGCTGAATCAGGAACTCCACAAGCAGAACGTAAAATAGTAATTGCCAAGCGATGCAAATGCGAGCTAAGAAACTGTAGTTGCTCCAGAGAACTGTACCATGTATTCAACAAGGGGTTGGCAGAGGAGGTCTCCATGACATGGGGGTACAAGCAAAGTTTCAAATCGCGGGCAAAGTCATTTCGCGGCTGGCTCGGGCAGCCGCTACAGCCCGCAATAGCGGCCGCTAAGCACTTTCGCAGGAACAGGGGATTTTCAGTAGAAAACAGGGTATAAATTCAGAAAACAAGTGTTCACAAATCGGCTGCAGTATAGATCTACTAGCTGTTCTGTTACTGAACCAAATGCCAAACGAGTGAAGGCAGCAAACATATTCTTCCTGTACTGAATCAACAAATGAATGAAGGACAGAGAGGATTGGAGGACTCATAGACGTCGTTGTGCAGAGGTCCCTCGTCGCCGGTCGCAGCCTTCCTGACCGTGGTGTGAAGCTACGGGGCGGAACGTGGTCGCAACCCACTGTTGCAGAAACTGCCCGGAGTCTTGGGCGTCGCCTTGCCGTCACTGCTTCCGGCCAAGCAACGGCCGGCCTGCCGAGCGCACCTGTGAGTAACCGCGCAGCCGCCACAATGTTTTCGGTGGAGGGAAGGAAGGGAACGGGAAGAGAGGGAGCTAGGTTTCTGGAAGAGCTCCTCTGGCTTATCGGGGCAAAATTTGGGCCGAGCCCTTTTTGGGCCTCTCTTTCGGCCTGTCCCAGCTAAATTGCAGCGACAACGAAGGGATTTAGCGTCGTTTCGCGCAGCGATCGCGTGATTACCGCAGATAGCGTTTTTTCAGCGATAGCGTCGTGGGAAGGCTCCCAGCCAGCGATTGCGCCGCGATCGCTCGAGTTTCGCCCGCGATTTAAAACTTTGGGTACAAGTGCGGTGGCGTTGAGGGGCTGGCGGCGGAGCTCGGTGAGGCGCCGGGGTAGATGAGCGGCTGTGGCGAGGGGTTGGCATGCGAGCTTGCCGGGGCGCCGGGGAAGTGATGTGGTGGCGAGGTCGCCGACGACCGGGCTGGCGCTGCCTCCTTGCGGGTACCAGATTTAGCCATGATTCGGGTGGCTCCCCGGTTGGAGCCGCCGCCGCCCGGAGCTGCCATTGGCCGACGAGACGAAGAGGGAGGCGAGGGTAGATGGAGGCGGCCGGGAGGGAGATGGATGGAGGCCCCGACCGCAAAGGTAAGGGACGGGCTCTTTTTTTTAAGCGACGCAGCCACACTGGATCGATTTGGCATTAAAGACATCTCGTGATGTGCGCTATGTTACGGTAATCAAATAGGTTACTCTCTCTTCATTAATTCAATGCCATATAAGCGAAATTGCTGATCTGGACTCTAAGTTACTATTTAAGTTACCCCACTATGACCAGCCTAATAGAGTAGTAGCAAGGGTATCTCCACCGAATAGTTAAACAAGTCAACTAAAAAAAGAATAGAAAAACAAGTCGGTGGCAATGGTGCAGCGGTTGGCGTAGAAACGGGCGCGGGAGCCCACGCAGCGAGGAAAGAGTCAAGCACGTAGCAGTGGGCCCCACCTGGACACGCACCTGGAGTACGCGCACGCGGCTGCATTTGTGTGGGCGCAGACAGGAGGAGGATTCTCCCGCGACATGCGCGTCCTATTCCGTTCGATCGCATGGAATGGTCCACTCCCCAATCCGCCCAAATCGCTGTCGGCTGGCCGGACAAGGAGGAGAAGATCAGGTGCTTCTCTCTCCAAAGCCAAATGGAATTTTATACTACGAGTAGTATGGTACCAACCGATGCTCTCGCACGTAAAGGGTTGCATTGGTCATTTCATCAATTCCGTCATGCTGTAATCAAGGACCAATCATCTCCCTGTTTTTGAAACCGTCCTTTTCTGTTATCATTAATGGTCAACCATGTGTTCGCTTCCGCATCTGTCTGTTTTCTGTCTCACTAGGCAAATTAGACAAGGTTGTCCCCTATCGCCCACGCGCCGCCACGTCCATTTATTGCTTATATGGTGCAATTAATGAGCTACATCCTCTGTTTCAAAATAATTGAACTTTTATAATGTTCCCAAGTAAATATTTTAGAATTTTTCATAAAGATTTATGGTATAAAAAATATACAATATAAATATATTTTGTAATAAAGCTAATGAGTAAAATTGGGTTTTGTAGATGTTGATATATTTTTTAAAGACTATGAAGCTATGCATTAGGCCAAGTCCCTAATTGGAGTAAATTGACCATTTTGTTGCAGCTACTCTCAAAAATTATGTTGGGCATTTTGTTGCAGTTTCTATTCCATAAAAGAAATGCCTTCAAAACCTTGCACTGGATGGCCTCGTTTTAAACAAGAATCAGTTGTGCCTTCACTTTTGTATGGTCTGGCTGGCAGTCAGTCATTTTGAGGGTCACTGTTGAGCTAGCTGGGCAAGGGCACCATGGCAGGACAATGGCCCTTCCCCGAGAGGTAGGCGAGCGAGTGATTCCTGGGCGTGGCGCAGGAGCACGAGGATGTCACCGTGCGCACCGGCACGTTGTAGCTGTCCACCGAGCACGCCCCTGGGCGTTGACGGCAAGCGGGCCCCGCCACTGAAGTAGCCGAGCTCTGTGAGCGTCCCAGTGCGCCGCGCCGTACACGGGTACGCATATTTTATAGTATTTTAAATAGACGTTACGTTCTGAATTGGAACTGTCCTTTTGTTCGCCAAAGAATCATACTCCACATTTGTTGCATGGACAAACTAGCCTAGTTTCTCCCATTTGCAAACGACATTCGATCAATATATTTAGTCATTTCTCCTTTTCTTAAAGGAAAGGATGTTGAAGTACCTACCACCTATGAGCATCCAAAACTGGATCAATACCAGCAAAACACATCTCGGAACAATGGTCTAGCGTCATGCCAAATGTGTCCGGAAAAAAAGAGCAAAGCAAAGGTACAATGCCGTACAATGTGTCGACGTCGATGCCCTTGAGTGTTGCTCGGATAAGCATCAGACACGACGCGCCGCAATGGTGCCGACACCGGGACGACGGACGCCACATGGATAGCGCTGCAGCCCACCTCATCTTAGTGACTGACGGACATATACGGACAGCCCAGTCAGCGACTAGTCACAAAAACATGCCTAATCAAGCTCCTCGAACTGGCCCTATATATCAGGGCTGACTGACACCCCTCATATCCAGCCCAAATCTGGGACGAATATGAGGAGGCCCGGACACGCTTGGGCGCGTCTACTACATCAAACTGACGTGCGGGACCCACACAGACACCCGTCGAAACCCAGTGGTCTAGTAAGAACGCCGCTTCAGCATGCCGCTCAAGGGGTAAAAACCAACTATTTAAACCAGGCGACGAGCCCCAACCCTAGCCGTAGTTAGCCGCACTCACATTTCCCTTCCCTCCACGCCGCCGCTCCCCATCCACTCGCAGATCAGAGACCGCCGTCCTCCTGTAACCATTGGTCGGCAGTTGATCACCACATATGCAATGCTCACTCCAGAGCTTCTGTTAGATATCCTTGAGGAGATCTAGGCCCGACGCAAATCTCGGATTGTAGCTGACCTGCGTCCGGACTCATCAGAGCTGGAGGAGGACACGGAGCAGAAGACGTAGGATACGGGGCTAGAGGAGAAGGAGGAGGAAGATGATGGAAGGCATGGCAGATCCGGCGCCTCTGGCTACCGGATTCGGCATGGCCAACGCACTGGGCGAGTTTGAGGTCGCCCAAGCGAAGAAGGCGGTGGAGCAACATGCCATCTTCTACTAGATCCGCTTGAAAGCGGAGACGGAGGAAAACCGCCGGTACCTCCGGGAAGCATGGGCTGGGGTGGATGCACTCACGCGGACATGGAGTCTGACGAGGAGCCGGAGCAGCGGACGGCCATCCACCAGGAGGCAGGTCCGTCCGACATTGTCGGTACGAGGGTCGTCTACATTTCTGACGATGAGTAGAAGTAGGCTAGGTTTATCTTTGTAGTACTGTACTACGTAGTTTTTTTTTTGCATGTGTAGTGTGGATCTGGGGTATGATAATCGAGATGCTCGGCTGTGTCAGACGCAAAATGAGGGATGACCAGGCCCAAGCCCGCGGATGTATGAGGGGCTGGATTTGATATATCCGGCTGTAGATGATCTAAACTTGCTTTGAAAATTCACTTCCGTTAGTGTGCTAAAAAAATACACGTTTTGTGATCACTAACTTTTCCAAAGCAATTCAGGATCATCTAACTTTACATTAACGTGTCGTTGACAATCACCGTATACGTTTGGATGCATTTCGCTGTTTTTTTTTTACGGTGGAAACTTGAGAGCTTTATGTATTTCGCTGCTGTGACGTACACTTTGACTTGTTGGTCCACTTATGGCTGACGGTGTGGTCCGTGGTATACGCGGGGGGTTTAGGCCAAGTTGGCAGGTCGGCAGCTAAGGAGACGAAGGATAGAAAAACAGCAGAGCTAGGCAAGGAAGACCAGAGAATGATTCCAAAACTTCCAAAACTTGGCACTCTTCGCGGACATGGTGTACAAAACATCATAGTGTACCGGCCCACACACGGGTTTGAAAGGCATATATAGCGTCCACTCAGTATCATGGTTCTGGAGTATCGTACTAGTACTATACTGCGAACGCCCAACAAAGTAGAACGCAATTCAAGTTCGTATGTCCTCGAATGGAAAACTGGCTCGCACTTGCACTTACGTAACCGAACCCATCTAGCCGATGGCGAAGATGGCGGTGACAACGATAACGAAGGCAAACCAGAAGCTCGACGCGTCGTCGTGGGCGATGGCGGCGGCCGGAGCGTCGACCGGGTCGGTGGAGGCGACCGTGGCCTCCGGATGAGCATCGTCCGTCTCCCGGCGATGCTGATGTATCCTGTAGGCGACGAACAGCATGAGGGCGCCTCCGGCGAGGAAGAGCGCGAGGTCGCGGTGCTCGGTGGTGACCGGCAGCTCCGGAATGGGCGGCACCGGGTCAGCTGTGGAGACTTCGCAGGGGAGGACCGGGCCGATGCGTGGCTCCCTCATGGCGTCCGCGAGGCTCGGGGGTGCGGTCAGCAGGGCGCGGGCGTAGGGCGGGAGAGGGCCGGCCATGATGTACCGCATCCGGCTCGCGAAGAACCCCGCTCTCCTGGCGCGTAGATAGTACCAGCCCACCTGCTGATACGTCTCCACGAAGAGGCGGTGGAAAAACGACTCGCCGGTCTTCCAAACCATCACGATCGCGGGTTCCATGGTGGGACCTGTAAGCCATTCACGAGAGGATCAGAAAGCAGCAACGTAAAAGTTAAAACAAGAGGGAGTACACAATTAGTAGCAGCAGCAGCAGCTAATGGAAAAACGGGGGCCGTCACGGTGACAGGCGACCTCAAAGTTAAGAACATGGGACAAACAAACCAAAAAGGAGTACGGTACGGGTGCAAGTAGGTAGGGTGGATCCTGTGACGTCATGCATGCACAAGAGCTGGAAAAGTACTAGTAGGACGATGTGGTAGGTAATTAGTAATACTCCCACTAGGAGAAAAACACCTAATAGTCCCGGTTCGTAAGGGCCTTTAGTCTCGGTTGGGTGGGGTCGTTACTAATACCTCCACCCATTAGTCCCGGTTCAAACACGAAACGGGACCAATGTGCCTACACGTGGCCTGTGCGCCGAGCCCAGTCAGGGGGGCCTTTGGTCCTGGTTGGTGTTACCAACCGGGACCAAAAGGCATCCACGCGTCAGCATTCCAGTGGCTGGGGGGTTTTTTTTTGAAAGGGGGGGTTTGGGGGTTTTGGGGGGTTAATTTAGGTGTTTCATATATTGTGTTAGCTAGCTAATTAATAGAGAGAAGTGTCCTCTTTTATGTCCGTGCTTGGTCGATGCTACGTACTATATACATAAGTGATTGAGAGAACCATTGAGTACAGAAGTTCGTCATGCATACCGAGAGAAGTGATCGATCGACCTCTCCTTCTCGGAGAGATTGGTCGAACAACAAGTTTTCGTATCATGTATCCGACGCTACTGGCTACATACATGTACAATATGTAAGATCTCTTAATTACAATCCCCTAGCATTTGAAATCAACTTCCACATGGTATTCTCCGGCTTTATTGATGACGTGGTCAAGAAAGAATCCCGCCAATTTCTCTTGAATTGCTTTCATGCGATCTGGTTCTAGGAGTTCATTCCGCATCTGCCACGTCTAATTTGAAGAAGGGGGTTAATTAATACATATATATGAATGAAACTCAACAGAAATGATGGTGTAATAAAATGAAATTGTGAATATTATTGCTTACGCACTTCATATTGTCTTTGAGAGTAGCCCCGCTTATTTTTCAAAGTCGCGTTGTGGATGAACTCGCACACGTAGTATCCATAGAAATCATTCCCAAGTTCCTGCCACAAGCACTTTACGAGAAATAGAGGTCAATCAAACTGATAATGAAGCATTATAAATGGCATTGATGAAAGTATAGCTATAGAATCAACGGGAGATGCGCGCAACTAGCTAGCCAGCAGTACTTACTTTCGGGTATGTATATCGCAGCTCCTTCGGCAGTCCCGGAGCTTCTGCGGTGAACTGTTTCCAAACCCTGCAAGACAAAGAAAATAATTATTATTACTTGAGATATCAGGAAATGAACAAAAAGTTGCCGATATGGTGCGATAATGATCGATTAAACTTACTTGTTGAGCAATTCAGTCATCTCCGCATAGGTTTTGGGATCTTTCCGTCTCGAGTCTAAGACGGTTACTAGTCCCCGCTCAAGCTTAATCTCCAGAAGAACATAGTGGTACCTGCGCACGCATGCATAACTCATCAATTACATTACTATAACCTCGCTCGAGTAATAAGGGAAACTGAATATGCACACGACAGTAACACTCACTTGCCGTTGTAAGGAAAGAGTATGATATCTTTGTTTTGATTTTTGATCAACGATCGTAGCAAGTTGTCCTCGGCCTCTTCGACGTCCTTTTCAACCAGAAATTCATCTATGATATTTATGTTAATGAACCCAATATCATAAATTTCTTGTTTTTTGCACTTCACGATCTTCAATCTGCATAATATATTGAGGATAATTAATTATAAATACATGAAATGAAAGAGCCGAGCTATATATAAAGACTTAATGACAGAAATAGTACTTACAAACAGTAGCAAAAGACCATTAATTTATCGAGGGCCTTTTGATTAAAGAATGCAAAGAACTCATCAAATGGAACAATCAACAGATCAGTTGCAACGAGGTCGTGCTCCTCTTTAATATTCAGATACAAAGCATTCGTCCCCCCAGACTCTCTGCAAGTTTCCATGTACCAATTAAGGAATCTTTGCATCATTGTTGTCAGAGATTTTTCATCTTTGATGAGAGGCTTCCCGTACTCGTATCTGTGTTCGTCCACCTCCAAGAAATCAGGAAGTTGATCGTCAGATAGGTAATCTGCAAGATTACCATAACCGGCCACCGTCCCCGGAGCATTAGACACATTGAGCGGGGGGGGCACGATTGCTGTGCTTGTTCGCCGAGCTGGGCAATTTTTTCCCCTTTGCTCGTTCTTTTAACCTTTTATCACTGACAGTAGTTCCCGACCGCTGGGCTTGGAGATATGTCTGTTCAGTAATGCGCTGATAATTGGTTCTCGGCGGAGACTTTGGTGGTTTCCTTAGGGCATCGATAGTGCGCTTTGCTTTCACCGGATCTACCTTCTCCTCCGGAGGTGGATGTCTCTTTGCTTTCACCCCTTCAAAGAACTCCTTCATGTGGGTCCGCACAATCGTATCGTTTTCCTCCTCGGTCCTCTCGTACGGTAACTTCTCTAGAGGCTTGAGAGGTGGATCGTATCTGTATTGCCTCCCGCCTCTGGTTGTGCTGCTAGATGCCGGAGCAGACGGAGCGGCTGCGGCGTCTGTCTTCTTTCGTGCTTGCTTACAAGGCGGAGGAGAAGGAGTACGACGCGCCGGAGCAGCCGGGGCGGCGGCGGGTCTCTTCCGCCCTTGCTGGCGAGGCGGAGAAGGAGGAGGCTGCTGGCTGCTCGAGAGCGCCGGCGCAGGCGGAGAAGGAGGCGGAGTGCCGCCACGCGTCGGAGAAGGAGGCGGAGTGCCACCTCGCGTGCCCTGATCGTCACTCGCCGGAGGAGGAGGCGGTGGAGGAGGCGGAGTGCCCTGACTCGCTGGAGGAGGAGGAGGAGGCGGAGGCGTCCAGTTCGGAAGGTTGATGACCTCCTTCCGCCATAGGCATGGAGTCTTCAGAGCAGAACCCAGCCTAGTCTCCCCTTCACCGGTAGGATGGTCAAGCAAGAGGTCCTCAAATCCCTCCGTTATTTCATCCACCATCACCTTAGCATATCCTTCTGGAATCGGCCGGCAGTGATAAGTTGCTCCGGATCCAGTAGGATAAACAGAACCAACAGCCGCCTTAACCTTCAAATTCATCCATCGTGCCATAATGTGGCAATGTTGAGACTCCGTGATAGCATCCACGGGATAGCTGGCAGGAGCCGTCAAGACATGCTCCGGCTGAAGCAGCTCGGTGGAAGCCACGCTGCTTCTCCGCTGAGATGGCGGGGTAGCTTCGGGGGAAGCTTCGGTAGGTCGTTTGCTGCGATCTGCTGCTTCTCGTTCCTCTTCTCGTTCCTCTAGCCCCATTACCCTTTCGTGCAGCGCCTGTAGTTGGCCCTGCTCCAGTTTCTTCCTCCTCTCGTGGGTTTTGTAACCCCCTGCATCCGGAAAACCAACCTTCCAAGGAATGGAGCCTGGAGTGCCTCGTGTCCGTCCAGGGTGCTCAGGATTCCCGAGGGCCATTGTGAGCTCGTCCTTCTCGCTGTCTGGTACGAATGTTCCTTTCTGCGCTGCATTGATATAGTGTCGAAGGTTCTTGACTGGTATTTCCAGTTGCTCGTCCGTCCGACGGCACATCCCTGATACAGGGTCCAAGGTTCCACCAGCCCCGAAGAACCAAGTCCGGCAACGGTCTGGTCATCTCATTATCTCTGGTTTGATCCCTTTTTCACGCAGACCATTCTCCTCCTTGGACCACTTAGGCCGGGCTTTGAGGTAGCCACCTGACCCCTTGCGATGGTGAAGCTTCTTCTTCGCAGCATTTTGCTTGTTCGTCGCTGACATCTTCTTACTCTTTTCCGATGTCTTGTGGGCCACAAATGCGGGCCAGTGATCTTTGATCTTCTCATATTTGCCAATGAATTCTGGTGTCTTTTTTTTTGACAAAATGGTTCAACTCTTTCCTCCACCTCCTGAATAGGGTTGCCATCTTCTTAAGAGCACAAGACTTGATTAATTGCTCTTTAACTGGCTTCTCCGGATCCTCCTCTGGCGGTAGGGTGAAATTTGCCTTCAGCTGAGTCCAAATATCTTCTTTCTGCATATCATTGACATAAGACACCTCAGGGTCGTCCTTAGGCTTATACCATTGCTGGATGCTGATCGGAATCTTGTCCCTAACAAGAACCCCGCACTGAGCAGAAAATGCGTTCTTTGTCCGGATGGGTTCAATCGGTTCGCCGTCGGGCGCGATTTCTATGATCTCAAACCTTTCATCCGAGCTCAACTTTTTCTTCGGGCCTCGTCTCCTTACCGAAGTTGTGCTCGATCCGGAGGGCTAGAAATTAAAAGGAAGAAAGACAAGAGTAATTAATATGTGTACATATACCAAAACAATGAATGCATCAATTAACTAGTCAGTACGGGCTTAACTAATATATATATACTTGGCCGGACTCGGTTCGGTCACCGGAGCAGTCAGCACGGTCACCTTCTTGTACCTCCATTGGGTCATACCGGAGCCATCATGAACATAGCCCTCTTCTTGTACCGGCATTAATGGGTCGGAGCCATCATGAACATAGCCCTCTTCTTCACCCAGTCCTTCCTGACCAACGACGTCGTTGAAAAATGATGCAATGACATCAGTTCCTTCTGCAATTATCTCCCCCATCATCGCTTCTGTTGCTTCGTCTCGGTAGTGCTCCATAGTTTCTGCAAATATTTACAACATGTCAATTATTATTCAAACATGGTACAGATGGATATATATTAGTGGCAAATGTAGAACTAGCTAGCTAATCACAATAAGGAATCATGTTAGTGGCCTCGACGCTGCTTCTCTAGGGTTTGGGATCGCCTCGACACAATGCTTCAAGGGTTTGGGGTGGCCTCGACGACAACGCTCTTTTAACTTGGTAAATCTGGGTGGCCTCGAGAGTTTTGGTCGAACGAGAGGGCCGAGGGGGGTGTTGCCGTTGTATAGGTTATCACGGTCGAGAGGGGGTATATATATCGACCGCCCCTCATATCGAAGTTATCTCGAGGAGGCGGCGAGGGCGAAGGCGAGCAGCCTGACGGCGACAGACCCGATAAAACATAAGAAAACGAAGAAGAAATAAAAAGAGGAGAAGAAGAGAGGAATAGAGGAGAAGATCGAAGAAAAAAAAGAAGAAAAAAAAGAGAGGAGAAGAAGAAAGGAATAGAGGAGAATAAGAAAAAATAGAATTGAATTTTTCTATTTTTTCTTCTTCTCCTCTATTCCTTTCTTCTTCTCCTCTTCCTTTTCTTCTTTTTTGTTCTTCTTATTTATTTCTCCTCTATTCCTTTCTTTCTTCTTCTCCTCTTCTTTTTCTTCTTCTCCCTCGAGAAAGGAAAATAATTAAGGAAAAGGAAGAAAAGAGGAAGGAGGAAGAAGGAAGAAGAAGAAGAAAGGAATAGAGGACAAGAAGAAAAAATAGATTTTTTTTTCTATTTTTTATTCTTCTCCTCTATTCCTTTATTCTTCTCCACTTCTTTTTCTTTTTTTTCTTCTTCTTATTTATTTCTCCTCTTCTTTTCCTCTCCTCTTCTTCTCCTTTTCTTCCTCTTCTTATTTTCCTTTTTCCTCTCATTCTTTTTCTTCTTCTTCTTCCTTCTTCCTCTTTTCTTCCTTTTCCTTATTTTACTTTTTTCTCTACACTAACCTAATTAAAATGCACTAATCTAAAATCGAATCTACTAACAACCTAAATAAAAAATTAATACATATATGAAAAAACATATATAAACAAAAAAAATGCTATGAACATTATATTCATACATACATAGCCACATCCATTCATCATATAGCTACCACATACAAATATACATTAATTATATATATGAAAAAAATGCAATGAACAAAAAAATACACATGTATGTATGAAAAAAAAAATCACTGAACACAGAGCCTCGACGGCGGCGGCTCACAACGGGGGCGGCCGGTGGGGCGGCCGCCAAGGGTGACGACGGCGGCGGCGAGGGCGTCGGCGACGACCACGGCGGGCCGGGGCTGGGGCGTGGCCGGCGAGGGCGACGGCGGCGGAGAATACCTGTTAGTACCTGATAGTATTTTGCTTGTCTATGTTTATTGTAGATAGATGGCTCGTGCTGTTGTTCCGTTGAATTTTAATGCGTTCCTTGAGAAAGCTAAGTTGAAAGATGATGGTAGCAATTACACGGACTGGGTCCGTAACCTGAGGATTATCCTCATTGCTGCATAGAAGAATTACATCCTGAAAGCACCGCTGGGTGCCAGGCCTGCTGCAGATGCAACTGACAATGTTAAGAACGTCTGGCATAGCAAAGCCGATGACTACTTGATAGTTCAGTGTGCCATGCTTTACGGCTTAGAACCGGGACTTCAACGACGTTTTGAACGTCATGGAGCATATGAGATGTTCCAGGAGTTGAAGTTAATATTTCAAGCAAATGCCCGAATTGAGAGATATGAAGTCTCCAATAAGTTCTACAGCTGCAAGATGGAGGAGAATAGTTTTGTCAGTGAGCATATACTCAGAATGTCTAGGTATAATAATCACTTGATTCAATTGGGAGTTAATCTTCCGGATGATAGTGTCATTGATAGAATTCTTCAATCACTGCCACCAAGCTACAAGAGCTTCGTGATGAACTATAATATGCAAGGGATGGATAAGATAATTCCCGAGCTCTTCGCAATGCTAAAGGCTGCGGAGGTAGAAATCAAGAAGGAGAATCAAGTGTTGATGGTCAATAAGACCACCAGTTTCAAGAAGAAGGGAAAGGGAAAAAGAAGGGGAACTTCAAGAAGAACAGCAAACAAGTTGCTGCGCAAGAGAAGAAACCCAAGTCTGGACCTAAGCCTGAGACTGAGTGCTTCTACTGCAAGTAGACTGGTCACTGGAAGCAGAACTGCCCCAAGTATTTGGCGGATAAGAAGGATGGCAAGGTGAACAAAGGTATATGTGATATACATGTTATTGATGTGTACCTTACCAGAGCTCGCAGTAGCACCTGGGTATTTGATACTGGTTCTGTTGCTAATATTTGCAACTCGAAACAGGGACTATGGATTAAGGAGACACTGGCTAAGGACGAGGTGACGATGCGCGTGGGAAATGGTTCCAAAGTCGATGTGATCGCCATCGGCACGCTACCTCTACATCTACCTTCGGGATTAGTTTTAGACCTAAATAATTGTTATTTGGTGCCAGCGTTGAGCATGAACATTATATCTGGATTTTGTTTGATGCGAGATAGTTATTCATTTAAATATGAGAATAATGGTTGTTCTATTTATATGAGTAATATCTTTTATGGTCATGCACCCTTAAAAACTGGTCTACTTTTGATGAATCTCGATAGTAGTGATACACATATTCATAATGTTGAAGCCAAAAGATGCAGAGTTGATAATGATAGTGAAACTTATTTGTGGCACTGCCGTTTAGGTCATATTGGTGTAAAGCGCATGAAGAAACTCCATACTGATGGACTTTTGGAATCACTTGATTATGAATCACTTGGTACTTGCGAACCATGCCTCATGGGCAAGATGATTAAAACGCCGTTCTCCGGAACTATGGAGCGAGCAACTGATTTGTTGGAAATCATACATAATGATGTATGTGGTCCAATGAATGTTGAGGCTCGCGGTGGATATCGTTATTTTATCACCTTCACAGATGATTTGAGCAGATATGAGTATATCTACTTGATGAAACATAAGTCTGAAACATTTGAAAAGTTCAAATAATTTCAGAGTGAAGTTGAAAATCATCGTAACAAGAAAATAAAGTTTCTACGATCTGATCGTGGAGGAGAATATTTGAGTTACGAGTTTGGTTTACATTTGAAGCAATGCTGAATAGTTTCGCAACTCACGCCACCCGGAACACCACAACGTAATGGTGTGTCCGGACGTCGTAATCGTACTTTACTAGATATGGTGCGATCTATGATGTCTCTTACCGATTTACCGCTATCGTTTTGGGGTTATGCTTTGGAGACGGACGCATTCACGTTAAATAGGGCACCATCAAAATCCGTTGAGACGACGCCTTATGAACTGTGGTTTGGCAGGAAACCAAAGTTGTCGTTTCTTAAAGTTTGGGGCTGCGATGCTTATGTGAAAAAGCTTCGACCTGATAAGCTCGAATCCAAATCGGAGAAATGTGTCTTCATAGAATACCCAAAGGAAACTATTGGGTACACCTTCTATCACAGATCCAAAGGCAAGACATTTGTTGCCAAGAATGGATCCTTTCTAGAGAAGGAGTTTCTCTCAAAAGAAGTGAGTGGGAGGAAAGTAGAACTTGATGAGGTAATTGTACCTGCTCCTTTATTGGAAAATAGTTCATCACAGAAACCGATTCCTGTGACGACTACACACTTAAGTGAGGAAGCTAATGATGTTGATCATGAAACTTCAGATCAAGTTACTACAGAACACTACTAGGGAAAAGCCTAGCAGCAGCGCGGGTTTTAGGCCTATCAGTAGCGCGGGAAGGAGCGCTACTGATAAGGCGCTACAGCTAAAGCTTAGGAATAGCGCGGCTAGATCCACGCTACTGCTAAGTTGACTTAGTAGTAGCGCTTCTCCTTTCCCGCGCTACTACTATTATTTAGTATTTTATTTATTTTTTATTTCATGTTGTATTCATACACCTTTACACAAGTTTTCATACAACAGGAATTTAGAGATTGTTTTTATATCATAATGAGTTATTACATCACAGGGTGAAAGAACCGTGGACTAGTTTCAAGTGGATGTCCATCCACTTGAAACTAATCCACGGTTCTTTCACCCAATGATATAATAATATCATCATCATCATATCATTAACAACTTATCATCATAATACATCATTGTCATATAACACCTCCTCAAGATCATCGTTTTCATCAATGATATCACATAGCAAATTGGTCATTAGTCGTAATCACAAGTACTCCTCATTATCAACCCTAACACATTACCACATAATAAACATATTATACCTCATAGGACCTACTACATTCGATTAAGACCTACTACATTTTCTCAGGTAAAATAGCAAAAAACAAGCTAGCCCCTGACTCTCCATTATGGAGAATGGAGATTAGCCTGTCTCCAATTCTTGCCTTTCGCTGAATGTTACTTCCAAGAACCTCCTTGCGAATGTCCATACATTTCTTCCATTCTTTGACGAACATGTGTTCACCGGTTTTAGAAATCCGATATGCACAGGTGAGCTCCCTAGATTTACCTACCAGTATGTTCAGAACTGAGAGGCGACCATTCAGAGACATCAGATGAGGCACACAATCCATCGGGAGTTTCTGTTGAAAAAAATAATAATAACTTCGTAGTTAGCAATGATGTACTAGTTTTAGAAGTATGCAAAAGATGCACGGATGTCGTAATAGTAAAAAATCTTACCAGGGTATCTCCAGAGAAATTACCGTGGTTCAACACATGCACTAGTGGCACGTATTCACCATAATTTGGAGGAGTTTGATAATAGTTATTGTAATTCTCAAGAAGAGTACAAAATGCGATCAAATGATTTTTCTCCTTATACGTTAATTCGGTGCCATCGGTGTAGTGGGTTTTATCTACCATCTTCCGCACAGTCTTTGAAGAATCAAAATAAGCTGTCAATGGAAATAAACTATCAACTATTTTGAAATAAACAATATAAATTAGTTAATAACTATGTTTGAGAAACTCACATAGCGGTACAATCGGAAGCGTATCAACAAGGACCCAAATGTCCATATTGTCTTGCTCGATGTCAGAATCACCAAGATCCATGGTGACAATCATACCCTCATAAAAACCATACATTTTGCAAAGTGCTTCCCAGTTTTGGCAACCAAAATGGGTTACGCTCCGAGCATTGCACAGATTTACTTTAAAATCCATATCATGATGGGTCCTTAGGTGTATTTTCTTTGTTTCAAAATTTTCATGGTCTTCAAAACTCATTCTCTCCAAGACATAGCGTCTTGCATGGCATGGGATAAGCTAGTCGAATTGTAAAATATGAAAATTAGACGTTGAAATAGTTGAAGTCATGCTTAATTACGAAAAAAACACTTGTCGTTGTTGCGTACCGTTTCAACATCGAAGGTCTCCTCGAGCTTAATGCTGAAGCGCCTATCTTCGTCCAGCTCAACGAACCTGTCGCACATACCTCGATTGTCGTGGCACCAGCTGCACTCCCCCGGGAGACTATCGTCGTCCGAGTACGACATTTCCTACGTTTATAATTCAAAGATTAAACATGTACATATTCTAGCACAAGTCATGCCAGAATTCACGAAAAAATCCGGCATGACCTTTGCTAAAAAAGGACATATCGAGCGCCTGAAATTTGCCGGAACGGAAATTAATCAACACACTGACAAAACATAGGCCACTCGGAGATGTAAACTGAACATGAACGGCCACTTGCGCAACCACATATCCTATTTGAGCAACAACACAAGATATACAAGGATATTTGGCTGGTCTCACCTCGATGTCGGAGGGGGTCGGTGACTGGGACGACGGCGGGGATGTCGGAGGGGGTCGGTGACAGGGACAATGGTGGTCGCCTGAAACCGTATAAGTTATCACTAATACATCCCGAATAATTGCTTAAACTAAAAAATAACAATAAATATGACATGTTCAACTAGTTTTATTAATTCAACTAGTTCTTACTAAATATAAACTTACTATAAATAGAAAAAAACTAGTTCTTTCTAAAAATAAAGTAGTTCAACTAGTTATATTAATTATATTACTAAAAATACATTAGTTCTATTAATTCAACTAGTTCAACTAGTTTATTAGTTTACTTACTAAACTAGTTCAACTACAACTAAAGTAGTTCAACTACAACTACTATTAATCATACTGCCCTAGTTAACTAGTACCATCACTACTAGTAATTAACATCTACTACTACTAAAAATCTAGTACTAACTAAGCAACATCTAGTACTAGCTATGAACCCTAAATTAACATCTACTACTACTAAATCTAGTACTAACTAGTGGCAGGGGGTGG
>NC_057803.1:712430307-712433803 GCF_018294505.1 Triticum aestivum
GCCGGCGGCGGAGGGAGGAGGGGTGGCCGCGGGCGGAGGGAGGAGGGCGGCGGCGGAGGAGGGAGGGGCGGCCGCAGGCGGAGGGAGGATGTGCGAGGAGGAGGAAGAAGGGACGGAAGGAGGGGAGTACCTCGGCGGCGGCGGCGACGCACGACGACGGTTATCGGCACGCGGGCGAGAGTGAGAGTGTGAGTGATAAGGTAGGGATAGTTGTAGCGCGTTTGCCAAAACGCGCTACAGCTAATCTGAATAGCAGTAGTGCTTTGCATATAAACCGCTACTGCTAAGTGTAACTATACAAAAATAGGTCAATGCGAAAATACATTGGCCATCAATGATCTTTTTGTGTACATTCTGAATTGTCAATATGAGTCCTCTCCGGTAGGAACCGGAGAGGACTCATATTAAGGCCACAAATTTTACACATAGAGTTCAGTGAAGACCAACTGGTTGTGATAGTTTCAGAAATAACACATTTAAGGTGGTAAACACCCTGTTCACGGAGTGAGGTGGGACTAAACTTGTGGGCTGATCATAGCAGTAGCGGTTTTCTTTGAAGCACGCTGCTGCTAACTTCCATAGCAGTAGCGCGGTTCATTATAGGGCGCTACTGCTATAACTAGCGGGGGGCGAGGTCATGGCAATTAGAGCAGTAGCACGTTTTGCGGTGGACGCGCTACTGCTATTTTCCTTTCAGTAGTGCGTTTTGCTATCACACGCTGCTGCTAAATAGCAGTAGCGTCCTATTTTGAGGAGCGTTGCTGGTAAGATTCTGTGTATAGGCTTTTCCCTAGTAGTGGAACCTCGTAGGTCAACCAGAGTAAGATCCGCACCAGAGTGGTACGGTAATCCTATTCTGGAGGTCATGTTACTTGACCATGGCGAACCTACGAACCATGAGGAAGCAATGATGAGCCCAGATTCCGCAAAATGGCTTGAAGCCATGAAAACTGAGATGGGATCCATGTATGAGAACAAAGTATGGACTTTGGTTGACTTGCCCGATGATCGGCAAGCCATCAAGAATAAATGGATCTTCAAGAAGAAGACTGACGCTGATGGTAATGTTACTGTCTACAAAGCTCGACTTGTTGCGAAAGGTTTTTGACAAGTTCAAGGGGTTGACTACGATGAGACTTTCTCACCCGTAGCAATGCTTAAGTCTGTCCGAATCATGTTAGCAATTGCCGCATTTTATGATTATGAAATTTGGCAAATGGATGTCAAAACTGCATTCCTGAATGGATTTCTGAAAGAAGAGTTGTACATGATGCAACCAGAAGGTTTTGTCGATCCAAAGGATGCTAACAAAGTGTGCAAGCTCTAGCGATCCATTTATGGACTGGTGCAAGCCTCTTGGAGTTGGGATAAACGCTTTGATAGTGTGATCAAAGCATATGGTTTTATACAGACTTTTGGAGAAACCTGTATTTACAAGAAAGTGAGTGGGAGCTCTGTAGCATTTCTAATATTATATGTAGACGACATATTATTGATTGGAAATGATATAGAATTTCTGTATAGCATAAAAGGATACTTGAATAAAAGTTTTTCAATGAAAGACCTCGGTGAAGCTGCTTACATATTGGGCATCAAGATCTATAGAGATAGATCAAGACGCTTAATTGGACTTTCGCAAAGCACATACCTTGATAAATTTTGAAAAAGTTCAAAATGGATCAGGCAAAGAAAGGGTTCTTGCCTGTATTACAAGGTGTGAAGATGAGTCAGACTCAATGCCCAACCACAGCAGAAGATAGAGAGAAAATGAAAGATGTTCCCTATGCTTCAGCCATAGGCTCTATCATGTATGTAATGCTGTGTACCAGACCTGACATATGCTTAGCAATAAGTTTAGCAGGGAGGTACCAAAGTAATCCAGGATTGGATCACTGGACAGCGGTCAAGAATATCCTAAAATACCTGAAAAGGACTAAGGATATGTTTCTCGTTTATGGAGGTGACAAAGAGCTAGTCGTAAATGGTTACGTAGATGCTAGCTTTAACACTGATCCGGACGATTCTAAATCGCAAAACGGATAAGTGTTTATATTGAACAGTGGAGCTGTCAATTGGTGCAGTTCTAAACAAAGCGTCGTGGCGGGATCTACATGCGAAGTGGAGTACATAGCTGCTTCGGAAGCAGCAAATGAAGGAGTCTGGATGAAGGAGTTCATTTCCGATCTAGGTGTCATACCTAGTGCATCGGGACCAATGAAGATCTTGTGTGACAATACTGGTGAAATTGCCTTGGCAAAGGAATCCAGATTTCACAAGAGGACCAAGCACATCAAGAGACGCTATAATTCCATCTGGGACCAAGTCCAGGTGGGAGACATAGAGATTTGCAAGATACATATGGATCTGAATGTTGCAGACCCGTTGACTAAGCCTCTTCCACGAGCAAAACATGATCAGCACCAAGGCTCCATGGGTGTTAGAATCATTACAATGTAATCTAGATTATTGACTCTAGTGCAAGTGGGAGACTGAAGGAAATATGCTCTAGAGGCAATAATTATTTATTTCCTCATATCATGATAAATTTTTATTATTCATGCTAGAATTGTATTACCCGGAAACATAATACATGTGTGAATACATAGACAAACATAGTGTCACTAGTATGCCTCTACTTGACTAGCTCGTAAATCAAAGATGGTTAAGTTTCCTAACCATAGACATGAGTTTTCATTTGATTAACGGGATCACATCATTAGGAGAATGATGTGATTGACTTGACCCATTCCGTTAGCTTAGCACTTGATCGTTTAGTATGTTGCTATTGCTTTCTTCATGACTTATACATGTTCCTATGACTATGAGATTATGTAACTCCCGCTTACCGGAGGAACACTTTGTGTACTACCAAACATCACAACGTAACTGGGTGATTATAAAGGTGATCTACAGGTGTCTACGAAGGTAGTTGTTGAGTTGACGTGTTTCAAGATTAGGATTTGTCACTCCGATTGTCGGAGAGGTATCTCTGGGACCTCTCGGTAATGCACATCACTATAAGCCTGGCAAGCAATGTAGCTAATGAGTTAGTTACGAGATGATGCATTATGTAACGAGTAAAGAGACTTGCCGGTAACGAGAATGAACTAGGTATTGAGATACCGATGATCAAATCTTGGGCAAGTAACATACCAATGACAAAGGGAACAACGTATGTTGTTGTGCGGTTTGACTGATAAAGATCTTCGTAGAATATGTAGGAGCCAATATGAGCATCCAGGTTCCGCTATTGGTTATTGACCGGAAACGTGTTTCGGTCATGTCTACATAGTTCTCGAACCCGTAGGGTCCACACGCTTAAGGTTTCGATGACAGATATATTATGAGTTTATGAGTTTTGATGTACTGAAGGTTGTTCGGAGTCCCGAATGTGATCATGGACATGACGAGGAGTCTCGAAATGGTCGAGACATAAAGATCGATATATTGGATGACTATATTTGGACAACGGGAAGGTTCCAGGTGAGATTGGGAC
>NC_057803.1:712434167-712438142 GCF_018294505.1 Triticum aestivum
GGAAAGGGGGATCCTACTCCCGGTGGGAGTTGGACTCCCCCGTAGGTGCACCACCCCCCTTTGGCCGGCCCCCTCCTCCACTCATTTATATACGGTGGAGGGGGGCACCCCATAGACACAACAATTGATCTCTTGATCTCTTAGCCGTGTGCGGTGCCCCCCTCCACCATAGTTCTCCTCGATAATATTGTAGCGGTGCTTAGGCGAAGCCCTGCGACGGTAGAACATCAAGATTGTCACCACGCCGTCGTGCTGACGGAACTATCCCTCGACACACGGCTGGATCGGAGTTCGAGGGACATCATCGAGTTGAACGTGTGCTAGAACTCGGAGGTGCCGTAGTTTCGGTGCTTGATCGGTCGGGCTGTGAAGACGTACGACTACATCAACCGCGTTGTTCTAACGCTTCCGCTTTCGGTCTACGAGGGTACGTGGACAACACTCTCCCCTCTCGTTGCTATGCATCACCACGATCTTGCGTGTGCGTAGGATTTTTTTTTTTGAAATTACTACGTTCCCCAACAATATGTTGGCTATTTGGTTGACTAAATGTGACATGACAACTCCATATAGCTTGTTGGCTATAGTATTAATCATGCTCCGATATGCATGTCAGCACATGTAGGAATGCATGCTCACCCACATATGCATGGGAATGCATGCATGTACCCTTTCAACTATCACGAGCTCAATAATTTGCCTCATTTTTATGGCCCAGTTTGTGCTTGTTGAACTATGCTATGGTTTTCTTATTTTTAGAAGTGTTTTGTAAAAATAGCCAGGAAACTAGAGAAGTAGGTTAAATAAAAAAAATCCAAAAGCCTGTTCGATAAGTTGAATTATCACATTAATTTCACTGCACTGTTGATATGTTTAAACTATTTTTTTACTATGTTCATGCTATGTCTATACCATTATTGCATCATTTTGGCACAATTTTATATTTACTTATTGAACAACATATTAATCTAGTCTATAGTGCCTGTTGTGATTTTCTACATGTTTTTAGAATTTGCAAAAATAATATTTTTCTGGGACCAAAAAATCAGGGAAAAATTGTTCAAGAAGTTTCAAGTCAAGAAGGGTCAGAGGAGTTGTAGAAGATACCCTAGACACCCACAGGGCCAGGAATTGGGATGCCTGGAACCCAGGGACACTAGTAGAAAAACACCTAATAGTCCCGGTTCGTCAGGGCCTTTAGTCCCGGTTCATGAACAGGGACTAATGGGTCGTTACTAATACCTCCACCCATTAGTCCCGGTTCAAACACGAACCGGGACCAATGTGCCTCCACGTGGCCCTGTGCGCCGAGCCCAGTCAGGGGGCCTTTGGTCCCGTTGGTGGCACCAACCGGGACCAAAAGTCCATGTTTTTTTTCGAAAGTGGCCGCTTTAGGGGTTTTGGGGGTTATTTTTAGGTTGTTATATTAGCTAGCTAATAGAGAGAAGTGTCCTCTCTTATATCTTCGTCCTTGGTTTACCAACACTGCTGCTATATATGTTCATTTTACCCGCTGATATACTAACTCATGCATGCTGCATACATCAGCATATATAATAACAAGTACTCGTCCTACTAATCATGCATCATCATACAACTTCTACTCATTATTAATAATAAGTCATACGATCATCATCCTCATAGTCATCGAACCCAACCCTACATAATTGTTCTTAGCTCATGATCATCAGTATCAGGTAGGACCTAAACATCCTTAAGGTAAAATAGCATAAAACAATATAGACCCTGACTCTCCATTATGAAGAATGGCGATCATCCTGTCTCCAATTTTTGCCCTTCGCTGAATGTTGCTTCCAAGAAGCTCCTTACGACTGTCCATACATTTTTTCCATTCTTTGATTGTCATGTCTCCACTTCTTTTAGAAACCCGGTATGGACAGTTTAGATTCGTAGGAAGACCTGGTTGTATGTTCAAAACATGAAGGCTACCGTGTGTATACATCAGATGAGGCCCACAATCATTCGGGATTATCTGTTGAAAAACATAGTAATAACTTCGTAGTTAGCAATGATATGATGTACTAGTTTTAGAAGTGTGCAAAAAGATGCACGGATGTCATAATAGTAAAAAATCTTACCAGGGTATCTCCATGGTAGTTACCGTAGTTCAACACGTGCACTAGTGGCACATATTGACCATAATGTTGAGGAGTTCGATTATAGACATTGTAATTCTCAAGATCAGTACAAAATGCGACGAGATGATTTTTCTCTTGATAAGTTAGTTCGAAGCCTTCGGTGTAGTAGGTTCTGTCTACCATCTTCCGCACATTCTTTGAAGAATGAAAATAAGCTGTCAATGGAGAATATGTTGTCAACTATTTTGAAATAAACAATATAAATTACTTAATAACTATGTTAAGCTCACATGGGGGAAGAATTGGAGGTGTATCCACAAGGACGAAAATCGTAGGTCTCTCTTGCGCGATTGTAGGATCACCAAGATCCATGGTGACAAGCATACCCTCATCACAACCATACATCTTGCAAAGTGCTTCCCAGTTTTTGCAACCAAAATGGGTTACACTCTAAGCATTGTACATCTTTACTTGAAAATCTACACCATGATGGGTACTTAGAATAATTTTTTTGGTTTCCATACTTTCATGGTTTTCAAAACACATCCTCTCCAAGACATAGCGTCATGCAAAGCATGGGATAAGCTAGTCGAATTGGAAAAGATGAAAAATACACGTTAAAATAGTTGAAGTCGTGCTTAATTACGAAAAAAACTATTGTCGTCGTTGCGTACCGTATGAACATCGAAGGTCTCCTCGAGCTTAATGCTGAAGCGCCGATCTTCGTCCAGCTCAATGAACCTGTCACACATACCTCGGTCGTCATGGCACCAGTCGCACTCCCCCGGGCGGTTTTCATCGTTCGAGTACGACATTTCCGGCCTAAGTTCATAATTCAAATATTAAATATATGTACTAAAAAACCTAAATTAGATCATTATTATTAATCACGGGTTGACTATCGGTGATGCTATGTAGCTCCTCCTTTCATTCCCGAGTGCATTATTACAACAAATTATCTAGCACACGGGAATGAAGGAGAAGCTACCCCACGACGGCGTAAACCAAATATGAGCATTCAAAGTAGGAGTACTTTTCCAATATGAGCATTCAATAAGCAAAACCAAATCGTAAAATAAAGTAGTATTCAAATTAGCATGCATTCAATTATAACCAAAAGTACATCATCTCTTGTGTCCGTACATCATCGAATACTCCTCGAATACTATCATACATATAGCATCGCTAATTAATACAGCTAGAACCGTAGCGCCCGATGGGTATCGTCGCGGGCGGTGGACACCCAAAGATAAGGAACGATCACAGGATCATAGCTCCAGTGAGATCCCTGAAGAACCTGCCAGGTATTGTCGAACCTGCCCTCCAACGCAACCATGTAGCGACGGATGTGCTCGTCCTCCTCGCTGACACGGTGACGTACCACCTCCGCGGTGTCCGGAAGCCTCGGCACCGTCACTGGCCCACGCGACCGCCACCAAACAAGGATTGGGTCAACAACGGGCTGCCTCCTCACCAACCTACGTCCCCCAGAAGGTAGCACCTCCCAATACCAGCCCGGCGGAGCCTAGTCCCGAACATGGCCCTGATCAAGCAGGCCTCCACCGCCGAGTCGACGACGACGAGGATGCGGGATAGGCATCGCCGACGTCGATGCGGGAACTACGTACTTCTATATATAGTTAAATAAAGTAGTTTTATTAATTAAATCAACTATCTAGTTCAACTACTAAGCACTTACTATAAAGTAGTAATTATATTTTTCTAACTAGCTAGTTCAATTATAGTACTTAATTACTAACACAATCTAAATATCACCAAAAAAATCTATTACCAATAATATCACCAAACATACTATGAACAAATTAATACCAAAAAAATCTATTAACAGAAAAAAAATCTAACACAATATGAACAC
>NC_057803.1:712438697-712439526 GCF_018294505.1 Triticum aestivum
ACGGGGCGTCGACGGCGAGGTGGCGGCAGGCGACGGCATCGGGAGATCGAGAGGAGGAGAGATCGAAGTGGGGATGCGGTTCTGAAATTTTCCTTATATAGCAAAACCTTTAGTCCCGGTTGGTGGCACCAACCAGGACCAATGACCTCCTTTAGTCCTGGTTGGTGCCACCAACCGGGACCAAAGGTCACTTTTCAGCAGCCCAAAGGGCAGGAAGCAGAGGGCTTTGGTCCCGGTTGGTGCCACCAACCGGGACTAAAAGGTGGGCATTGGTCTCGGTTGGAGCCACGAACCGAGACCAATGGTCGTGTGCTGGCACGGTGCGGCACGAAAGTTTAGTCCCACCTCGCTAGCTGAGAGGGGCGCGTAGTGGTTTATAAGCCCCACTGCCGCACCCCTCTCGAGCTCCTCTCCACTGCAGGCTTACGGGCCTACTTACTATCGCGTTGCCTGATGGGCCTATTGGGCCACCTGCGGGCCTGAATCCTGGCCCATGGTGGGTTTCTAGTCGTATTCAGGCCGTGGGTGCCCAGTAGGAGGCACTTTTTTCCCTTTACTTATTGTTTCTATTTTTATTTTTTCCCAGATTTTTTGTTTTGTTTTCTGCATTATTTATTTTCTTTTGTTTTTTTGCTTTATTTTTTAATTCTTTTTGCTTTTACTTTTAGAACAATTTTAAACTTTCTGTTAGTGCCATTAGTTCTCAAATTTGAAAACACTTTTTTGTTTTTTTGTTTTGTTTCGTGCTTTATTTATTTTATTTTGTTTCTACTTACAACAAAATACTTATTGTTGCTATTTTTCCCCCAGATTTTTTGTTTTGTTTTCT
>NC_057803.1:712439773-712478661 GCF_018294505.1 Triticum aestivum
TTAATTCTTTTTGCTTTTAGTTTTAGAAAAATTATAAACTTTCTGTTAGTGCCATTAGTTTTCAAATTTGAATACACTTTTTTTGTTTTCTTTTTGCTTTATTTTTTTTATTTTTTTTTCCAGTTTTTTTCTTTTGTTTTCTGCACTATTTATTTTCTTTTGTTTTCTGCATTAAAGAATTTCAAATGAACTCTGAAAAAGTTGAAAGTTGAAAGTTGGCATGGTATCACGAGGGCCGAACCATAATGGGCTGCCTTTGGTCCCGGTTTGTCCCACCAACCGGGGCCAATGGTGGTCGGCCAGGACCAAGGCCCATTGGTCCCGGTTCGTCCCACCAACCGGGACCAAAAGGTCCAGACGAACCGGGACCAATGGCCCACGTGGCCCAGCCGGCCCCGGGGGCTCACGAACCGGGTCCAATGCCCCCATTGGTCCCGGTTCTGGATTGAACCGGTATTAATGGGCTGACCCGGCTGGCCTGGACCATTGTCCCCTTTTTAGTCCCACCTCGCCAAGCGAGAGGCACTCGCAGCTGTTTATAAGCCCTGAGTGCAGAGATGATGAAGAAGAGGCTCAATGCTCACCTGCACATTGGTTCGCTTCAAGCCTTGAGGAATAGGGTAGACTGCATGGAGCTATGTGCAGTGCAGTTTACACTATTCCGAAAGGCTTGAAGCGAATTAACTAGCATTGCGCCTCTTTTTTATTTTTAATGACTTATTACCACACAGAAATAAATAGAAAAAAATAAATATAGCAGAAAAGAAAAAAACTATATAAAAAACTACTCAGAAATAATTAGAAGAAAAAATAGTTGTGATTAACTTTACTAAAATCTTTTTTATTTTTAATAACTTATTACAACTCAGAAATAAATAGAAAAAAATAAATATAGCAGAAAAAAACTATATAAAAAACTACTCAGAAATGAGCATAGATGTGCTTATAGAGAAAGTTAGACCTAAATTCATAATAAATTTCTACTAACTTCAGAGAAATTCAATATGAATTTAGGTCAAATTTCCTGTATAAGGGCATCTATTTTCACTTTGAGAGCAGTTCAACAAGGCAGAGATGGAGGGGCTTATAAACCGGTGTGAGCCCCCTCGGTTGGCGAGGTGGGACTAAACTCTGGCCGCAACGAGGACCACCCCTTTAGTCCCGGTTTGTGCCACCAACCGGGACTAATGGGCTGCCTTTGGTCACAGTTCGTCCCACCAACCGGGGCCAATGGTGGTGAGCCAGGACCAAGGCCCATTGGTCCCGGTTTGTCCCACCAACCGGGACCAAAAGGTCCAGAAGAACCGGGACCAATGGCCCACGTGGCCCGGCCGGCCCCCAGGGCTCACGAACCGGGTCCAATGCGCCCATTGGTCCCGGTTCTGGATTGAACCGGGACTAATGGGCTGACCCGGCCTGGACCATTGCCCCCTTTTCTACTAGTGGAAGTTGTACTTCACTGCCTCTCGGTTCCCATGCCCAGGGACCTCGGCTCCACCAACACTGCCACTGAGAATAGCCTCATGAAGACCGCCCCCGATTAGGACCTCCCGCTGTCGCGCGGTCTTACCCCGACGACGTTCCCTAGCGGCGGCGGAGAGGGTTAAGCGACGAGTGACCATTAGGGTTCGGTTACCCTCCTGGGCCCTCTTTCTTACACTTTTGCTTGATCCCTATAATTGTTTTTCTATGAAAAGATCCAGATATATTATAAAAGTTCACTGGAAATGCAAATCATCTCAAACATAATAAATTTACATCGAGATTCCAAGATCATCGAAGGACCACTACCGCCGTCAGAACGAGCCGTAGCTGTGCTGCCATCGTCACTCCCCAATTAGAGCTAGCTTGACCTTGTCGATGACCGTCGAGAAGTCCTCATGCACATGTCCCTAAGGACCAACACTATTGAATAGAATTGCAGCACCAAAAACCACCGCACGACAAGAACGCCCTACTTCACCGTCCCAAGGAGACGTCAGGAATCTCCATCGACTACATTCAGACGGACAAATTCAGAAAGGATCGGATCCCAAAAGACAAACATGAAAAAGAAGCGCTGCTATTCACCCGAGTGCCACACATGCGAGGACCAAAAACCCTAACCTACTACTAATTGAAGCGGAGGTACCGGGATTCCCCTTCCCGTCAGCGGCCGCCGGAGCGGTAGGTAAAGTGGAGGTGAATCCACAGGCTCGGCTGCAAACCCTGGAGGAGAAGAGTTTGCGGCCACGGGGGAGGAAACACTTTTGTCAACATTTGTTGGTATCCGCTTGATTTTATAACTATGTCAGCAAAATGAAATATTCGTCATTTTAGATAAACATGTTTCCAGAGAGTTCACATTAGTTTTGGGAAAGGTATTTAGTATTTTAAATTTGGCAATATGTAGACTTCATTTTTTATCTCCAAACCGGTGTGTCGCAGTTAATTTGTTACGTACAATTTTTTTTTGACGTGTTCGTTGTTCCTCCATGTGCGTGGGCACAGGCCCCAGCGCCGGCCCACCTGCTCTGCTTCCTCCCTCCCCCACCAACCCCTACCGCCGCCGCCGCCGCCGCCGCAGTCACCGTTCCCCACCCCTCCCCGGTCGGCCTCCACTACGCGCTCCACGGCCGAAGGGGGCGTAACACCGGCACCCTTCCTCGCCCCTCCTCCTAGTCCTAGGCCAGCTCCCTCCCTCACACACACTCTCCCTTCCATGGCGGATCGGCACGGCGAGGGCGGCGTGGCCTCGGCGCGGCGGCCGGGGCGCACAGACTTGGACGACCCATCGGCAGCGCGTGCAGGCGCACCTCCGGACCTCGACGCAGGTGGTGGGCCTCCTGACCCTGCTCATCGCCGGCGCAGCGCTGCTGCCTGCTGGTGCTGGCGGGGCTGACCCTCACGGGCGCAGTGGTGGCGCTCGTCTTCCTCGGCCCGCTGGCTGGCGCTGCTGACCAGCCCCATCTGGGTGCCGTTCGCGTTCGCGCTCCTAGTGGTGGCCGCCGCGGCGCTCTACTTCACCACCCTACTGTTGTGAAAATTGATAAACTTGATCTCATGCTTGTAGAGAAGGATGATTCAGAAAATCTTTCCAGCCCTACCAGGTTGTGATTTTGTGCCATCATATGACCATTCAGTAACTGATGTTCTTTTCTCAACTTCTTTAAAAGCACTGGATATGGATATGCTTATAAGATTGGTTTCACTGCACTTGATGTTCAGTAATAGCTAATAGGTACTTAGACATTCAAAAAAATTATCTGTAAGTCCCGTCACTCAGAGCTGCTTCTGTTAAAATGGTGATTATATTGTTAAATCATCCAGATAGTTCATGTTATTCATCATAGCTAATTTAAATCTTTCTAGGCTCTGTTTTCTGCTTTATAGTCTGTTTTTTCCAGTGTGTGCATGTCTGCACCTTTTGTTTTACTAATAATTTTTATAAATTGTATGACAGTTTCTTACTATGGATCACATGCAAATTTATTGAAGCAATATACCCTTACAAAATCTGAAGTAATATGCTATACTGGGCTTAGATTGCAAATGGCATGACTGTACAAGTACGCTGTGGACCTGGTATTGGAAACACTTGGAAAGTCTGAACACTTATTTGCATATTCAGTTTCATTTCTGATGACAAATGGGGCTAAACCTTTTTCTTTTGTCCTGAAATTACCTTTAGGCCTTTTCTGGTGACTTACTTGCATATTTAGTTTTTTCCTATTATTTGTTTAGAGAGTAAAACTGGATGCATCATTAAGGACAGGAATTTTAGTTCCTAATTTCTTTTCAGGTCACCTCCGCTAGCAGCTATAACATTTCGTAATTTTGTACGGTACACAAAAAACGAAAAATGGGGTGCTTTGGGCAGCTAAGGCTCTTAAATTTGGTCATAGATGGACTGTAGGAAAAGGAACCAAGATCAGGTTTTGGGAAGACAATTGGTTTGGCGCCTCCCCTTTATCTGTTCAATTTTGGCCTCTATATTCTATTTGTCACCAACAGTGTGTGTCTGCAGCTGATGTTTGGGATGGTCAAAACAGCAAACTTACTTTTTGTAGGATCTTTAACCCTGCCATGATGGAAGATCGGTACTGCCTAGAGCAGATCATCTTGGGAATTGCCTATACTGATTGTGAAGATGCTCTCATTTGGCAATATATGAACTAAAGGCAAATACACTACTGGTTCCCTCTACAGTATTATTAACTTAGAGGGGTTAAACCTATCTTTATTCCCTCAGTTTGGTCTATTGTGGTGCCCCCAAGAGTGCAGGTTTTCTTATGGTTTTTATCCCACAATAAACCTATGACAAAAGACAATCTCAGTAAGAGGGGGATTGAAAACCTCCCTGAGTGTGTCTTCTGTTCAGAACAAGGAACTATTACACACCTTTCTTTGATTGTGTGGTCGATAAAAACATGTGGCAACACATCTGTAATTTCTTTGTAATTAGTCTGGGAGATGACTTCCTTTCATTTGCCAGATACTGGCCTGCTAGTAAGAATCACACTGCTATTAATTCTGTCTGTGCATGTGCTTATGGAGTATATGGAAGATTGGAAATTCCCATATCTTCAAAAATGCCATGTGGACTGACATGAATAGTTTGGTGTATGATACAGGTGACTATCAGGCGGTGGATGATCCTTTTCAAAAAACATCATTTGGAGGGGCTGAAAAAAAATGTCCAATATGATAAATCAGCTCATACAAACCCCCTTCAGGCTGGGGGTGGGCTGATCTATGGAGGAGTGACGCAGCTGGGCAATGCAGAGGGGCTGGAGAGGTCAATGCTCAACAAGCTGTCGCTGTTTTCAAAACCTGCAGATGGCAACGAACCTTCCTCTCCTCACGGAAGAGATTGGAACCTCAAGCATGTGGTGTCCAGCCCAACTACGCCGCTAGATCTTACTGCTTCTCCAACACAATCCCCTCTGAAGAAGAAGGGGGCTGAAACAGTCTGGAAATGAAGATGGACTTCGGCTATGAACCTAACTCCATTGCAATCGTTTCCTAGATTGTCATCTTTCTCGTTTTTAATTTGGCTTTAGTTTTTGCTTTTCAATCTGCTCAAGCTGCGGCCTTATGAGCTGTAATAATCAGTAGAACTTTGCTAGATGTTTTTAGTTTTCCCTTCGGATGCGCTGTATCTCTGGTTTCGTTCAAGCAATGGAACCAGGGGGGCTTTGGCCCTCCTAGTAGTCTAAAAAAACGAAAAATAAAATGGCAGGTGTTCTTGCTAGATTAAAGTTGCACTTGAAATTGTAAAATCATTGTTTTCAGCCACTTGATTGAAATGTCGTTTATATAGGTTGTAAATTTGAAAGAAGCAAGGGATTTCTCCAGGAGCACAGGATTCATTTATGCTTTCATCGTTTGATACTCTCCTAGTTTATCCGAGCAAATTAATGTCTTCTTGTGCTGTCAGCTAATGTACTAGGACATAATCAATGAAGAATAGTATACACAATTTCTGATCTCCCATATTTTTTGTCTAACTTCACAGAAATTGGAATGGCAGTTACTTTCAGTTGATCTTTTACCCAACCCTGACATGTTTGCCGATACATGATTTAACTCTTCAAGCAGTCAAGATAACAAGCGAGATGATGATAGCAAAGCAAATGTTCTTTGGTGGTGAAAAGTTTTTGGCAGGAATATCAGGGGATTCTAATGTGAGTGTCTCTATCTCGAATATGATTTGTCAACTTTGAGAATTTGTTAATTGATGTTGGAAGTTCGTCATGTCTTGGCTTCCTCGCTTATAAATTTTGTCGAGCATCAGATAACTCTGCAACGAACGGAGCAGAACAGTCCACTTGTCCTGGAGGTTCAGCTACATGTTACTGAAGCTCTCTGTCCTGCTTTAAGTGAACCTTGTAACAGTTATGGACCATAAAACTTTAGCTTGTCGCTCAGTTCCTGTTTGTATCAGTCAAACCTGAAACGCATTTTTGTCAGGTTTATGGGCCTTTCTTTGATTCATGACTGGGGTATCTGCATGCTTAGATAGAGCAGATTTAGATCCTAAGTCTCAACAGGTTTCTTTTTCTCATGTAGTTTTTATGATTGCATTCTATGTAGTAGAATTATCAGATATAACACATATGGATATTCTTTGCATTCTTACTCTTTTCCTTCTCCTATTTTGCCAACATGCAGAAGCAGCAGGATCTTCCATGGTAAACAGACTTCCTTTGCATTGAAGATGCTCGTAAGGACTAGCAGCCCAATCAACTTTGAATATGCTATTTATAGACATATATAGTGACTCGTTTGTTGGAATTTTGTTTGCGTCAACAGAGTTTTAGCCTGAACTTCTAATGCAATCACTGTTCTTCTCACGGTTACATTTTTTTGCTTGTCTATTGAGTACTGTACGCTTCTCTGATTACATAATTATTCAGGCTTTCTTGTCAGAGAATTTTTTCTATTGTAGTCACCTAGTGTTTTTCTCATTATTTTTGAAGGGTAGCATTTCAGACAGGGAGAGTTCAAAAAACTCGTCTTGCATAAAGGTTGCTGGGCTGTTTCTGAGGTAAGATGCATACCGTGTTTATAGTGACGAAACTACACAAGTCATGAAGTTTATAGTCATTTACTTACTCTGTTAAATTAGATGGAAATCCAGTACAATTTATATCTATGCACTTCTTATATTACTTTGGCAATGTGAACTTCTGATATAACTGTGATAGAGATTTTATTTGAGCTATGGATATAATACTTCTTTCAATCTTTTTGTCAAAACCTGTTAGCAATACACACCTTTGCTGTGTCTCATGTGTGAATATTATTTCTACGTCGACACATTTTTTCGTCCTCTGTGGACATTGATACAACCATTTATACAAGTTGTTCCACCAGAATCTTTGCCTATGCCTGATTCTGGTGAATACTGATTATGCCTTCGTTTTTGTACTACTGCTTTTATCATATCAAGTTATCAACCGTCTCGGGGCCTAGTCTATTATGTTACTTTATCAGGTTAAAACATTTGTCCTCCAATTTATCCATTTGGGAATCAATTCTTGGAATTCGCTGCTGGGATTTCTTTCTTTTCATTTTATCGTCTTGAGACCACTCCTCTCCATCACCTCCAAAGTGTGCTTCGAAAACAGTCATCACATGCTAGCCTCTTACGGTGTGTCTTCTTCAACATTAACAGTGGAACATAATGTTCAACTTTTCTGTTTGATTAAATATTGCCTGTAATTTTGCATTTTAGGTGACCTTTCAGGAACAATCCTGTTTAAGAATTGCCTCATTGTTAGCTGATGGAGTTGTGCCCAATCACAGTGCCACATTTCCTGATTGCTCATTTAACAACCTGTCGTTTTCTCTCAAAGAGTTTGATCTATCTGTTCGGTTAGATTTAGAGGTGGACTGAGGTATACTGAGTCTTTACTGCATCGTTTCGGTATTACAGGACATGATGGTGGTCCAGGAGAAGGCCTCTTGAGAGGACTGAAGGATTTATCTTCTGGTCCACTTGGGAAACTTTTCACACCATCTCACGTCACTGACAAGGAAGGTAAGCATTTGCAACTTTCTAGATTGTAAAAGCTCTACTTTGGTTACTATTACTACTGAAACAATAACGGAGAAATGGTCCAAGTCCTTATTTCAGATGGTGGAGGAAGATCTTCCGTTTCTTGTTTTATTCCTTTCTTTTGTGTGAAAAGTGTTTCTCATTTCACCTTACCCCCTAATATTACAGAAGGAAGATCCGAAGACAATGACAGCAATTCAAAGTTTGATCTGGGGGTGCCAGATGATCTTGTTGTGTCAGTTGTTCTGTTAAGAAACTGGTTGTTCGCACTTGAAGGGACAGAAGAAGCACGCGATTGGTCTTCCCCTCGTAGTGGTGATCCTATTGGTAGGGATGATAAATGTGTGGAGGAACGTCGTACCCATCCTGGGCGACGACTGCGTGTTAATATAGGCCAGGGCGCGACTCCTGGCATAGCGTACAAGGTTGTTCAGATTACATGGAGACTTGGAGAGAAAGAGATAAAGAGATAAGAGGAGATTACAACCATATGACAACTAACTAGAGATCCTAGTCTAGCTTGGTTTGGACTCATCCACCGATGCAACCTGAACATATGTCACGGTGCAACATGTGTCGTTCAACACCCTCCCTTAATAACTTTGTTAAGTTGAGATTATGCTTGAATTCTTCAAAGTTTCTTGTGGGCAAGGCTTTGGTGAATCCATCTGCAACCTGATCTCGAGAATGTACAAAATGAATTTCCAATTGCTTATTGGCAACTCGTTCTCTAACAAAATGGAAATCAATTTCAATATGTTTAGTCTTTGCATGAAAAACAGGATTAGCAGACAGATAAGTAGCACCAAGATTGTCACACCACAAGCATGGGGCTTGAGTGTTTTTCACACCAAGCTCTCTCAACATGGACTGAACCCAAATGATCTCAGCTGTGGCATTGGCTAGGGCCTTGTACTCAGCTTTTGTTGCTTGATCGTGACACTGTAGCTTGTTTCTTTGCACACCATGATATTAAGTTTGGACCAAAGAACACTGCAAACCCACCAGTAGAGCGTCTGTCATCTACACATCCTGCCCAGTCAGAGTCAGAGAAAGCAATGACAAGTGTGAATGAGGACTTGGTGAAAGTAAGACCAAGATTCATGGTGTTTTTCACATATCTCACAACACGTTTAGCAGCAGTCCAATGAGTTTTAGTAGGTGCATGAAGAAACTAACAAACTTTGTTTACAGCAAAGGAAATATCCGGTCGTGTCAAGGTCAAGTACTGGAATGCTCCTACCAAGCTTCTGTACCTGGTGCTATCATCAGGACTCAAAAGTTCTCCTTCTGCAAGTGACAATTTCTCTGTATACTAGATAATGGAGTTGGTGAAGGTTTGCAACCTTGTAACCCAACTCTTCTCACCAGGTCAGTAGCATACTTTTCTTGAGAGAGATGGAGGCTATCACCTTGTTTCTTTACCTCAATCCCTAGGAAGAAATGCAAGTCTCCCAAGTCCTTGAGGGCAAATTCAGCACTCAAATCCTTCAGCAGCCCTGATGTTGCCTCATCAGATGAACTTGTGACTATAATATCATCAACATATATGAGAACAAATATGGATGTTTTCAGTTTATTGTAAATGAACAAAGATGTGTCAGACTTAGAAGGAACAAAACCAAGAGCTTGTAGTTTCTGACTGAGTCTAGAGTACCAGGCCATGGGAGCTTGCTTCAGTCCATATAGAGGTTTGTCAACTTTGCAAACATGAAACGGTTTGTTTTTGTTCTCAAACCCAGGAGGTTGTTTCATATATACTTCCTCTTCCAGAACGCCATGGAGAAACGCATTCTGCACATCTAGCTGTCGAAAGCTCCATCCCCTGGAAACAACAATAGAGAGCACAAGACGAATAGTTGCAGCTTTAACAACAGGACTAAAAGTGTCCTCATAGTCGATGCCATATCGTTGTATAAAGCCTTTTGCAATGTGTCTGGCTTTGTAGCGATCTATGGTTCCATCAGATTTCCATTTGACTCTGAAGACCCACTTACAATCAGTTAATTTTTTTACCTTGTCGTGGAGGAACCAGATGCCATGTGTGATTTTTCAGAAGTGCCATGTGTTCTTCTTCCATGGCCTTCTTCCACTTTGTATCACTGAGTGCCTCGCCAAGAGAGCGTGGTTTATCTGTAGAGCAGGCAAGACCAAACTTCGTTATTTGCTTGTAATTAACTGGTTTAGTTACCCCTTTTTGGAGACGTGTGCATGAAGCAACAGGAGGTGCAGCAGAGATATCCGGCGCAGCAGATCCCCCGATGGAGCCCTCTGCACCGACCGCCTCGTCATCATGCAGGGCAGACGGATCGTCTGCGGCATCTGGAGCGGGAGGTGGCACGGGTGAAGTGGGGCGTGGCGCTGAAGATCCGAGGCTGCGCAGCACGTCCGGCTCAGGCTCATCATGCGGCAATGATGAGGCGGGCCCGGCCAAATCTACGTCGGATCACGCGTCTGGAGGCGCATCAAGGGACCGGCCCGGATCAGCTTCGGAGGCCGCGCCTGGCGCCAGGTGATGGGGCTGCGCGCCGGTCGGCTGACGGTGCTCGAAGTGGAGGGGCCCAGCGAGTCTCGATGCGCCGCGTGAGGGCGTCCAAGTGGTGCGGGCCGGAGGGAGCACCCAAGCCAGTGGCGAGGCGCGACGTGGCGGGCGCGGAGGCGAGGTTGCGGCGCTCGCCAGACGAGGCGGGATCCCGCGCGCTGCCAGTCTGGGGTGGCCCCGATCCCGAGGGCGATCCGCTGCCATCTTGCAGGGAACCAATCCCGAGGAGGATCTGCTCCCCAACCCTGGACGCATAAAATGTGACGTGTTGGGAGCATTTTCTTCATTGTTTTTGTTGATTTCTGCACCATTTTCTTCACAGTTTTCATCATCTGCATCATCACAAAACTCATGGACGTGGTTATGAGCATTAGTCAACATTGAGTCACTACATTTTTTTCCCCTTGGGTGATGCCGGTGAGACTAGAAGGCAAGAGAAGAATTTCTTTGCGAAGTAGAGCTCCGGCATTGGGGTGTAGGTCGGAGAAAGGGAACTTTGTCTCGTCAAAGACAACGTCCCGAGAGATATAAATGCGACCAGTAGAAACATCAAGACACTTTACACCTTTGTGTTGAGCACTATAGCCTAGGAAGACGCACTGTTTGAAGCGAAACATGAGCTTGCGAAAGTTGTAGGGACGAAGATTTGGCCAACAAGCGCAACCAAACACACGAAGAGTAGTGTAGTCGGGTTTGGTGTGAAGGAGACACTCAATAGGAGTTTCATAGTTGATGACACGACTAGGTAGCATGTTGATGATGTGGACAGCCGCAAGGAAAGCCTCACCCCAAAACTTAAGGGGCATGGAGGCACCAGCAAGTAATGCTAGACCAACTTCAACGATGTGTCTGTGCTTGCGTTCAGCAGACCCGTTTTGTTGGTGAGCATGTGGCAAGACACGTGATGAGATATGCCAATTTTCTGAAAGAAAGAATTTAACTTTTCATATTCTCCACCCCAATCGGATTGGAGAGCAAGGATTTTGCAATCAAATTGGCGCTCAACAAGAGCTTGGAAGTTCAGAAAAAATTGAAACACATCGGATCGCTTCTTAAGAAGATAAATCCAGGAAAATTTGCTATAGTCGTCTATGAAACTCACATAATACGTGTGTCTACCAACAGAAGAGGGGACAGGCCCCCACACATCGGAGAAAACAAGTTGCAAAGGCTTTGTAGAAATGCTGGTAGAAACTGGATAAGTTAATTGATTGCTTTTAGCCCTTTGACATGAATCACAAATTGTTTCGACATCACGCTCTCCAACATATGGGAGCTTATTTTTCCTAAGCAAACGCTCAACTAAAGAAAAAGATGCATGCCCTAAGCGATCGTGCCATCGTGTTGAAGACACTTTGGTGGCACTGAAAACTTGTTTATTGAGTCTTCTAATCTCCGGAATCAAAGGGTAAAGCCCACGAACGCATCTACCTCGATAGAGCACCTTTTTCGTTACCTGATCCTTGATCAAAAAGAAGTATGGGTGAAATTCAAGAAAGACATGATTGCCAATAGCAATACGATGGACTGAAAGAAGACTCTTTGAGGCACTAGGGACATGCAAAAAATTTCTAAGATGAATTTTTTGATGAGGGGTTTTAACAATTGAGTGACCAACGATGACTAATTTTCATACCTTCTCCACTTGCCGTGTGGATGTGATCTTTGCCACGGTACTTCTCACGCATGGTCACCTTCTCCAGCTCACTAGTGATGTGGTTTGTGGCGCCGTTGTCGACGTACCAATTCGTGTCGAAGCCGTAGGAGCCATCAGCAGCTCCGGCCACCTTCTCATCCTGCGATGAGTCATCTTCATCTTCCTCAAACCGATACCAGCAGTCTTTTGCCGAGTGACCCAGGCGTGATCTGTTGTTGGAGCTACTGTTGCGGCGGCCTCTGTTATTGGAGGAGGAAGACCGGCCGCCGTGCATGTTGTTGGCGCTGCTGCTGTTGCTGTTGTGGGCGCCCCTGCCCTTTCCGTTCCGCGGTGGACCACAGTAACGAGAGCCCCCGCCGCGGCCGCGGGTGGCAGCATTGGCAGATGACTTGAAGCCACCTCCCGCGCCTTGGAAGAGAGCCACCCTCTGATCGAAATTGCTCATCTGTCCGAACAACTCGTCGAGGGTGACCGGAGTGGTCCTGGCGTCGAGGGCGGAAGTGGCTGGTACTCCATGTCAAGCGCGTTGAGGATATACAAGATGAGCTCATCATCCTTCAACGGCTTTCCAGCCGCGGCGAGCTCGTCGGCGAGTCCCCGCATGTACGCGAAGAAGGTAGCCACCGGTTGCGTCCCCTTCTGCGCGTTGGTGAGGGCAGCTCGGATGTTGTTGACGCGGGACAGCGACGTCGATGAGAACATGCTCGCCAACGCTGTCCAGAGCTCTCGTGCATGCGCGATGGAAGTCACCTGCACTAGCACTTCCTTTGACAGATTATTTAGAAGATACCCAAGTACCTGCTGGTCCTCTCGGAACCAGACGACATGGAGGGGATTGGGGATGGCTTCCTCCTTTCCATCCTTGTCCTTGCTGACAACGAACTCGGCCGGCTCCGCCGTGCTTCCATCAACGTATCGAAGAATCCAGCCCCTCTCAGCTGTGGCGTGATCTGGGTGCGCCATAAGACGTAGTTGGTGCGGGTGAGGCGCTCGGTGATCTGGCCGGAGAGAGGGGAGGAAGCAGCGGCGGATGAAGCCATGGCAGGAAGCTGCGGTGGAGAGGAGGAACGCTAGATGGGAAGAGTCAGCCTCTGTATACCATGTGGAGGAACGTCGTACCCATCCTGGACGACGGCTGCGTGTTAATATAGGCCAGGGCGCGACTCCTGGATAGCGTACAAGGTTGTTTAGATTACATGGAGACTTGGAGAGAAAGAGATAAAGAGATAAGAGGAGATTACAACCATATGACAACTAACTAAAGATCCTAGTCTAGCTTGGTTTGGACTCCTCCACCGATGCAACCTGAACATATGTCACGGTGCAATATGTGTCGTTCAACAAAATGCTGGCATAAACCTTCAGGAATCTGCACGTGTCAGCCAAAAGTAGTGACCGACCTAACTTGGGAGGTGCAGAGAAGGTGCTGGACGAAAGAACATTTCCAGTGGAGCGATTTACGGTATATCCATGGCTGCTATACTTCTGTATTTCGATTTGTTACTCTCCTTCTATGTATTCTGACAGGCCGATATTTGTTGGTACCTTCAGGCTGGAATTGAAGGTTTACAGGCAATAAAACCTCGCTTGAGAAATCAATTCATTGGAATAGAAAATTAAATAAAGATCAATTAGGCGGTGGGAAACTGGGAATGCAAAGTGGATAATGGATAATATAAAGTTCTCAGTTAAAGAACCGGTAGGAATACTTCTTTCAATATTTTTGTCAAAACCTGTTGGGAATACACTGTTACTAGATACCTCAACTACTTATATCCATTTGAACACGCAGACTGAGGCCGTGGCAAAAAAAGAAGAGCTGGAGCACCTTTTCCATGATTTGCAGATCTTACGGTGATGCAATGGGGATGATCACTACTGGAATTCTCGGGCCCCTTAAGTTTGATAAGTCTCTTAGCCAGGGAACCATCGAACAGCTGAGGAACCTAGGTATGGAATGAACTACTTTACATGCCCTGGGCTTCACATTATTTTTTGGGTTGCTCTTTCAATGAGGTTTCAAGTGTCTTACAAACTCGTGCTACTGCAGGAACTGGAGGTCTGGACAGTATCTTTTCAACTAGCAGGCCCAGCAGGCAGAACAGCTTTGGCAGCGTCGGCACCCCTAGGACCCCTGGGACTCCAGTCTTTCACGCAGTCTCGAATGTGGCGTCCAAAGAGGCCCTGGAAGCGACAATCGCCTCGCTACAGAGTGACATTTCTGAATCCAAGGCCAGATGCGCGTCCCTAACCAGCGGAGAAAATATGCAGTCCCAGGTGACGCAAATGAGAGCCTTGATCTGAGTTGTAACATTGGTTTATTCATTGTGTACAGGCTGGGCAGTGGTACGGCTAATGCCATACTTCCCTCGGCGATTTTTTTCTCTTCTGTGTGCATCTATTACACCTTTCTTGGGGTATAAAGGTGGAAGGGTGGAATAAAGGGTGGATCTGGATTATGTTTTGTAACTGGAAGGGTGGGTGCAACAGCAGAAAAATTTGTAGCTGGAAGGATGCAAGGTAGTAGGAGTTTGGTCTAAAGTAGCCACTTGAAAGAGTGGAATTGTTATTTGTATGTAGAGCTCTTTTACGGTGATTGGAGAGTTACTTTTTGTAATTTTATGTAACTCCTCCTTCGATTTGTTTCCACCGTTGATTTTACATGTCAATTAAAAATATTAAGTTTAATCAACAAGGGTATTATGGTCCTCAAAAGAATTCCTGTCAATGCTAGTTCAACCGCACGCATCTATCCTTCCCCATCTCGCGAGAAAGGCGGCGGCGGCGCGAGGATCTCCGAGACGGCGGCCAGCGCAAGGTCCTGGAGGCGAAGACGCGCGAACCCCCAGGTGGGTTTCGTTGTAGTGGCCGCTCCCCCACTGCACCGCCGACGCTGGTGCAAGATCCTGGAGGTGACGACGCCGGCGCAAGGTCTTGGAGGTGAATCACAGATTGGGCTTGGTCGTAGTGGTCGACGAACGGACCAAGGTACTTCGGCCGCTTCCCTCATCTCTTCCTTCCCTCCCTCCTAGATCCAGGGTAACAGTTTTGGGTGTTCAAATTCAGCGCCTGCGGGATACAAGTTGGAGACGCTCGGTCCGGCTCTGCAGTCAGTATGATGTCGATATGATCTTGGTGGTTCCTCTTGTGATTGTTACAGTAACAAAAAGAATGTGACCAGTGTGGCAATATTATTTGGATTTCTCACAGATTGGAGCAGTTGTTGTTCAAATTGATCGCTACCGCTATCTTACTTGCATATGAAGTTCAGTAAATGCATCCTAGTTGTGTCATCTCGTCTTCAAAATATCGAATATTAGACAAAAAAAAAGATACTGAGATGAGATCAGATATTATTATGAATGATGATTTAGTTAAAGAGTGCTAGGGTCCTAGAAATTCAGATGGGTGGTGGGTGTGTAGATACATATATGCTCGTCTGTTGTAAGACACGGAAAAGCGGGACCAAAGGTTAGCTTTCGGCTTCATGTACAGAGCTTGTTTGACTCGCCCTTCATATTAAGTCCTTCAGAAATAATACTATCTGGAAAACTCGTGTTCAGTTGGAATTATGGTTGAATCTCTCTGTGTAGCATTATTTCAGCTACTTAATCAAAAACCCTTGAGAATTCTGAAGGGCTTAATCCGAGAAATCTAAAAATACAGAAAAACTCGTGTTCAATTGGAAATATGACGATTTCAGTGTAACCCAACACCAGTACATATTGGATGGTTTTTTCCCTCCCTTCTTTTTTGGCCTCTCTTCTCTTCTGTGTGTACATATTTAATTAGCATTAATGTATAGAAAAAGTCAGTAGAACAGAAAAGTAATAGTACGCCATGCCGAACAGAAAAGCAGACCAGATCACCATGTCACCTATCTAGGCTTATGATGAGTCTTTCATACATTTACTTTATTTACTTGGAAACAATTGTGCTTATGGTCCTGTTATCAAGTATTATTTTCTGCAACTAAGCATGATTAAGTATTTAGTTTTGACCTTTTCTTCTATCTTTGTATACATGACAAAGTTATGAAAGAAATTTTAGACATTTGTACAACCCGATAGAGCAAAGGATGCCACAGTTCTGATTTATCATTTCTGTTATCAAGTATTATTTTCTGCAACTATTTAGTTTTCTGCAACTAAGCATGATTAAGTATTTAGTTTTGACCTTTTCTTCTATCTTTGTATACATGACAGAGTTATGAGAGAAGTTTTAGACATTTGTACAACCCGATAGAGCAAAGGATGCCACAGTTCTGATTTATCATTTCTGTTATCAAGTATTATTTTCTGCAACTATTTAGTTTTCTGCAACTAAGCATGATTAAGTATTTAGTTTTGACCTTTTCTTCTATCTTTGTATACATGACAGAGTTATGAGAGAAATTTTAGACATTTGTACAGCCCGATAGAGCAAAGGATGCCACAGTTCTGATTTTATCATTTCCTTTGCACCTGCTCTTAATCGACCATGCCTTCCTGCACATCACATACTACTACTTATGATTGATTTAGTGCACTTGCAATAGTTCTGCACCTGGTATATCATGCAGTAGCCTGCTCTTGGGCTTGGGTGAAGGTTGTAAGCACCAACTGACTTTCTTTTTATTTCCTTGCAGCAGTTTTATTTTGTAACCTTTTCTATCTTCCTCGATGAAATCCAGCGATCCGCTGATTTTTTTTCCTCGTCTGAAGTGTTCTGAAACTGCTTGTTTGAAAGTGAAATGATGCTCTAGCAAGTGAAACTCTTTACTATTCTCTGCAAAACTGAAGTGTTCTCTGCCTGCAGGATTTCGTGTAGGAGAAGGCAAGCTGTTCGTAGTCCTTTTCCATGTGGCATCAAACACTCCTTGCTAATCCTATAGGATTCAAGTTGGCATGCCACTCCAATCCTATACTTTTCATATTCCTACATTTTCAAATCCCGTGAATCAAAGAGGCCCTAAACTTACTGTGTTTACTCTACCAGATCTTTTTTCGATGAACCTAGTCTACCATTGATTTATTGAACTTATTTTGCTTGTAGGCGTTGTTGGTGAAGACGATGAAGTTGAAAATGAGGACATAGGTGATCATTTTGTTCGGTGTCTACAGAAGCGAATCTGAACTTGACTCACCGTATAGCATGTTGGTTGTTTCGTCTTGCATGACGTGACTTGTGAAGTCGACTTTTGTAGTCCAGTGTATCGTGGAGTTGCTTCAGTCTATGCTTGGACCGTCAGTGTGTTAGTGCCTTGTTGATTAATTTTGATTTATGTCTCTACAACTTAGTGCTTCACTGCATCGTATTTGTGGCTTGCATTTTGCTGTGCGTCTTTTTGATATAGTTTGCACAATTCAGCTTTGGATTTCTGCTGCCGATATCCTAGTGTTTGCCGCGGACTAGGTTCTGACTTTTCATTGTTGTTGCTACAAGACTATCTTTCATGTAAAAATTATTTGCTGAGAGTTTGCACATGTTGATTTAGTATTGTACAAATGATATCCAAGTGAAGTCCATGTTATGTGCCTCTGAGCCGGGGCACAGGCCCACGGATGCATCTTACTATTTTGACGATGCATATCTAAGCTTGTATTGTATAGTGTCTAATATGATGAGGATTTTCTGCCATTGTGGTCACTGGTCTATGATGTGCAACTTGAATAATCGTGTGAGGGGGTGTGTAAGCTTGCAAGGGCCCATGATGGAGCTCTTGCATTGTGGAAGAAAATTTCGGCCACAAGTAATAGGGTAAACAAATGAAGTTTCCATGACGGCCTAATGCTAGCTAAATTCTCAAAAATGATCAATACCCTTATATTCAATCTGAGATAAATGGAAGAAGTTTTGCCAAATAGAAAAAAACTATAAGAAAAATCGAAGAAGTTTTGCCAAATAGGAAAAAAAAACTGTAAGTACAGTTCAAACTTGGAGCATTTTGGGTCAAATTTGGAGCTACTCGACCAGATGAACACAACCGCAGTCTTAGAATTTTTTTAAGTTTAGTCAATGTCCTTGCCTTGTCTCCGAATCAAACCATGCAAATTCCAAACGACTCATAGTGCTAGTAGTCAGTAGTGCTAGTGGACCTAGACGACCGGTAATGGTAGTTGCGTGTTTGGATGACTCATAGTGCTAATTGTGGGTGTGTCAGGACTATCTATAGTGTAGTGTTAGTAGATCTGGATCCAAACTACCCATATTAATGTGGGTTCAGACGACCCATACTACAAGACTGCTAGTAGGGGATCCGGCAACTGATAGTGGTAGTAATAGGACCGGATGACTCATGATGCTAGTTGTGAGTTCGAATGACTCATAGCGATAGTAGTGGGATCAAGCCCACGAGTACCGTTCTTACTCATTCGGGCCAACTAGTACCGTTCTTACTCATTCGGGCCAATTAGTACTGATCTTAGTCATTCAGACACACAAGTATCGGTCTTACTCATTCAGACTTACTACTATCGAGCTAAGTCGTTCAACAAGTACCAATCTTAGCCGTCCACACCCACAAGTACCAGTCTTACTCATTCAGGCTCTCTTCTATTGATTTTACTCGTTCGCGCTCACCACTATAGAAACAAAGTATTGGTTGCAGCAAATTGGGAAACCAATTAATCTTGCCATAATCAGGTATAATACTGTAGAAACAAAGTATTGGAAAACTAGCATATTCTTGTGCGTTCAACCTTAACAACAAGAAAATACATTGCCCATATTGCAAAGTATTTAATTCAGGGTGGACACAGTACATTAACCATTGACACCATACAATTCTTTCAGAAAATAAATACCTAGTCATATCTCTCTACAAGATAAAGTTGAATTCCTCTAAAGCTAAACAGAAGGAACTTTCCAAAGATAACACTGCAGCTCTCAAAACTCATAAGCTCTTAATAGCTCAGAAGATAAGGTTGAAGCTCCGGCAAGATGACACTGAAGCTTTTAGCTTCATCTTGTACTACACCAAAAGAAAAGGAACAGGTTGCCTCGGAACAAAATAAAAGAATCTGCAGATAGACATGAACAGATCAAATATAGTGGACAAATACATTATGAAATAATATAGCCATTTTTTTACCTACCTTTACAATACTGAGGTCTTCAGACAAAAATGGGCCGCTGGTAGCTCCCTTTTTTGGTGTATACCGAAGCTTTCTAGATTTATAAGGGGAGGATGTATCCCATATCATGGCGTCCTACACCGTCGCAACCAGTCCCCCAATTTCATAGAAATGAAATCAATAATACATCACCAAAATCGAGTCACACAAGACGGCCATGGCCGAAATCACCCATGCAACCACAGTAAGGTAGCACATTTACTGCAAAGACTAAGATCCAAATGTTCAACTTGGAAACACCGATCCCAGTACAGAAACTACTACTATCAGGTCACTAGGAAAAACACTAGAACAGAACATGAACCAGTTGAAATTACTGTAGCTAAAAAGAGCCACACTCAGGTACTTCTACTGCATTGCAAACTCCTCAGGCACCTTCAAAACGTAGGACCATTGGACCCCATCCTTACCTCCGATGAAAAAATAATTCTGAAAAATTGTACTGCCATAAGGATCTAACAAAGAGAAACGTTCAGTATTTGCCTGCCTACACAAAAGAAATTAACATGCCTAAACCAAAGCTCACAAGACTCGCCAGTAATTAAAATGCAGCAAATCCACTGCATTTGCCACATTCTTCAGAGTTGCAGCTAAATTGTAATGTATGCAACAGATAATCTAACTTCAGTAGAAAAATTGCGACACATTAGGCAATGCTTTGCTCTAGGAATAAGAATCTAAACAAGAAAATGTTCTGGGAAGATCCAAAATATAGCATCAGACCTTCAGAATCAATTACCAGAGCCAATTGACCAATCAAAACATTGTGCAGATCTAGGAGAGAGAAGCGAAAGGAAGAGATTGTGCTCGCAGTTAATTTGACAATGGTGGGAGAGTTCCAAGATTCCGGTTAGCTAGAAAAGGAGGATTAGATGCTCACGCCCGTGGATCTGGAGAAACATCATGAGTGCTAACTGAGGCATCAAATAGAGGAGAGAACGAGGTGTTGGTTGTGGACGAGGAAGAGGAGAGGGCTAACCTGGCTCGAAGGACGAGGAAGGTGACTGCTAGCTTGTTGCTGTTCGTATGAGGAGATGGAAGCCACGAGGGGTAGTCGATCTTGCCGGATGTAGAAACCGACCTCTGGGCCGTCAGCCCGTCGCCATCACCAGGCAGAGGATCTTGGAAGGAGAGGAGGGGTGACGTCACCGATGGAGGGAGAAGCTCTTGGCCGGAGGCGCGGGCGGTCGCCGGAGGCAGCAGCTCAGGAGGATCGGGTCGGCGTCGTTGCTTCTCGATGATTTCTTGCATGAGATCAGGGAATCGCTCCTATGGAAGGGGTGTGGAAAGATGCCCCGTGATCAAAGCCAACCAAATGAGGCCTACATGGCGGATTTACCTTTGGAAAAACTACTTGGTCCTACGAAAGTTTTGTAATGGTCCCACTGTTAGACGTAATTTCCTGTAATTTTAGTTTTGTAACTCCTTGTAACTCCTATTTTCCCACCGTCAGATTAGTGTAGACGGACGTCTCCTAAAATCGCCAATCACCGTAACAGTTGTTTTGTATGTATGGTATACACATAGGTGTTTCGCACATCAGGTTTGATTCTTCGCTTACAGCTTACAGGATGCCTGGATTATGTTTTGCGGTGTGCGTAGTCAAAGTATCTGATATTGTTCCTTGCAAAATAAATTTTATTTAGGATTAGAACAAATTTGATATTCCTTGTTCAGTTCTCCTGTCGTTTGAAATTTTATGCTGGTAATGGTATGTTTAGTCAGAAATCGGAATGACCTGCTGTATACTGCCCTGAAAGAGAAGCAAAGTGTCAGGGCAGCATTCACAGATTTTACCTGTCTGCACATAAACTTTGACAAGGGCACTTTGGTTCCTATTGGGCTGGACGCTGTCACCAGGTCTGAGATTGCTGCTCTGTTCGGCTGCCTGGTTTCTTCCTTCCCATGCACTTAACCGGGGCTCCCCTTATCTTTGCATAAGATCACACATGGCATGCTGCTGCCAGTAATCCACAAGGTTGACAAGCGACTGTCAGGTTGGTTAGCTACTCTTTTATCCTGGGGTGGTCGGCTAACGCTGCTGAACTCTGTGCTGGCTGCCATTCCAAGCTACTATATGACATGCTTCCCTTGGCCCAAGGAGTCTCTTACAAAGCTGGACAATCTCTTTCGAGCATTCTTCTGGCAAGGCAAGAACAGCGTACGGGGTGGCCAATGCTTGGTGGCATGGGATTACGTGATTATACCACGGTGTTCTGGTGGGCTAGGTGTGCGTGATGTGGCTGCTCATAATCAAGCACTGCTGTGCAAGTTTGCGGCCAAGGTTCTGCAGCCCTCTGATATCCCTTGTTTCCATTGGTTTGCTGCACAATACTGCAATGGTCGCATGGGCTTTGGAGTTCACAGTAGGGATACGCCTATGTGGAAAGGTTTCAAATGCTTCATTCCCATGGTTCTCTATGCATCCAGAGGCTCTCTGGGCAATGGATGCCATCTCTCCTTTTGGCATGACAAGTGGTTAGATGCCGGGCGACTCTTCCAAATGCTGCCAACTTTATACACCTTTGCAAAGGACAGTAACTGCTCGGTTGCTTTGCAGCTCTCTGTTGATGGTGTCTGGGATGTTCAGCTGCACCCTAACCTCACAAGATCTGCTGCCCAGGAGCTCCACCACCTGCTCCCTTCTACTGGGCATTCAGCCTGTCTCTCACAACCGAGACAACCATTCTTCGTCCATCTACGACAAGGTCTTGAGCACTTCGTACATTTATCACCTACTCACCTTTCGGGGGGTGGACGGCCGCTTCAACATGTGGGTTTGGGACCTCATTATTCCGCTTAAGTACCGGATCTTCTTATGGTTGGCCTTCTGGGGGCGTCTGAACACGAGGGATAACATGATCAAGAAGAACTGGACCTCGGTGGTCTCTCATGCTGACTATGATATCCGCCCGGCCCGCGAGTCCATCGATGATATCATCTTGCGATGCTCTCTTGCCGCTACACTCTGGGACAGGTTTGGTTTGGAGAACTCTGCTTCACGCTTTGCTGCTCTGCTGGAGTTTATGCACCTGTCGTAGGCACACTGGCCGTCATCAGCTGGTTGGCATGTCCTAGTCGCTGCTGCTGCTGCACTCTTTGGCATGCCCGGAATGATAGGGTGCTCAACGGCAAAATCTGGTCTCCAATGTATTCACGGTTGTACGCGTCAAATCTTCTCAAGCTATGGAGTCATCGGGCAAGGAGTCCGGACCACAAGCAGGCCGTCCTGCTTTTGTTGCATAGTTTACAGGCATAATGTAGTTCAGGATGTTGATGTGCCTGTTCTTTCACTCCTTTTCTTTCTTCTCCTTCTTCTGTTTCCGTTCGACAGCAGCGTATGGCCTATGCACCTTGGTGCAGAATATAAGCTTCATGTAATGGACCTACGGTCTCCAGGCTACAGCTTATTTTGAAACGCAAAGTTCCTTTGTAGCTTGTCCTACACGGTGCCCCTTATCTGTACCGTCGATCACAATATGGAGATGTGTGCTAGTGCCAGTATCAGCAGTAATATTCTGTAACCACGGAGTGATTAGTCTCAAAAGGCGGAAGAACAGTAGCGAGAAGAAAGGTCGCAGCATGCAGCATGCAGAGATAAAGCTGGCAGGTCAGCGCATGGCTGTAGATATAGGCTGTTCACAGTACGTTTGAAGTGACAACACATAGAGAGTGCATGCTCACATGTTGGACATGCATGCAGATTTTTATTTTAACATGCTAGCAGATTATGCACGAAACATGAAATCTTCTTATAATATATGGTACCGAGTGAGTGAGAGCTCGAGTCAGATTTTTTGAGAGAAAAAAAAGATGACTTGAGGAGAGAGGAACGCTCCATGCATGTGTGACAAACTAGGCATGAAGGGAGACAGATGAGCATGCACTAGACTGGCCTTTGCAGGCCTACTTAAATTACTGTTCACCTAGGGAATCAGCCCATTTATTTTATACACCGTCTGGGCTGGGTGGGGTGATGTACTGTCCCTCCTGTGTTAATTACTGGCAATGACTGCCCACATAGCACATATCTCTATGCAGAGTGTTGCAGAATGAACGGATAAGATAGTAGATCTTGTGGAGCTCGAGCTACAAAAAACTGCACTCATTTTGAAATATATAAGGTAGAACGAAATCTACCTTTCATTCCAAAAAAAAGAAAGAAATCGGAATGGAAAATGGCGCGAAGGGGAACATATTGTCTTAAAACAATACAACGAAAAGTTTGTTTATACTTGATGAAAACGAGGTGTCGAAAGAAACCATGTTTTTAAATGAAAAAGGCGAAGAATCGTGGGAACGAGGCATTTTCTATGGGCTAACTGTGAGGATCTTGCTACTAATTTCACTCGATCAACCAAGTTCAGTTACAACTCCTGAAATTTACAGAGGGATCGCAAGGCGGAAGGGGATCAACTTCCCCCTTCTAACTATTGTCGGCGTCGTGGCCGACGGGGTCCCGGTCCAAAGAACCATTGAGGTAGTAGTCTTGGTCAGCATGGCCTTGGTCAAAGTAGAACCCCATTGAGGTAGTAGTCTTGGTTAGCATGGCCTTGGTCGAAGCAGAATGCGAGGTCGAATCATCAAAGTAGCAGTCACACAGTACGCCGGCGCAATCATCAAAGTAGCAGTCACACAGTACGCCAACCAAGCAATTTCCATGGTACTTTGCTTGATCCAAAGTCAATGTCGAGTAAGACCACCAGGATCCTTGGCTGTGTGCATCCTAACTATGCACATGTCGGGTGTGTGCTTATTGTGTTTGTACTCTCTTGATGCTTCATTTTGAGACAACAAAATTCACCCTTTGTCGAAAAAAAGACCACCAGGATCCCATGGAGTTGGCAAAGGCATACTAAACCCAATTCTTTGGCTTCACATCTTGAGTCCAATTCAGTTGCAAGATTTGTGGTAATAGCTGCTCAAGAACCTCAATCAAAAGAAAGACACTTGATTGACCCAACATGTACCAATGATTCGAGCTTCTGAAGAAAGACACTTGAGAACAGGGCACCCAGGCAATCAGTTTAATAGCAGAGCACTCACTTGGGTTATCAGTTGGAGACCCATGGAAAAGCCCTTCACTCATGCATAGCTCGTACAAGCAATTGTCAGGTCAAATGAAATATTGCCAGAACCTATTATCAAATCATTTCCAAGAGTGCCAAACTGAAGGTCTGACTGCAATATCATACGGTTGAAGATCCAAACTGTTAGATATGTATAGCCCTTTTCGGTTTATCCCCATTTTATAAAGGGTCTCTTGCACTTTACCCTACACATGTATATGTATTGGCCTTTGGCCCTCCTGTGAAAGTAGTTGCTCATTCCTAACATGGTATGAGATGCTTAGGTTCATCTCCCTCTCCCACATGATGCAACTCCATGCGAGCTCCACCCTCGTCACCGCCGCTGCTAGCCTTCCTCCCTAGCCTCCGGCCGTCCTGCTGCCCGCTTCCTCTCAACTGCGCTTGAGCTGGTCCGGCTACTGCCCGTGGCTGCTTTGTTCCCGGGCTGCCTCGTCCCAGCCCCGTTCGGCCGCCGCGTCCCCAGCCTTGTCCGGCTGCCGCCGCTGCCGCCTTGTCCGGCCGCAGCCGTTGCCGGGTCAGCCTCTGCCACCCGGTCCGCCGCCGACCCCACCTGGCGCCCCCCCAGCCGCTGTCAGGTCAGCCTCAGCCGCCCCGGTGCCCCTTCAGCCGCCGCCCGGTCCGGCCGCGGCCCCGTCCTCCTAGGTGCGGCCCGGCCTCAGCTCTCCTACGACTCCCTCCGCGCCCTGCCTTCCTGGCTGCGGGAGGGACTCTCCCGATCTCGTTCGCTCTCTGGTTCGAGCGGTTCCCTCGATCCAGATCGAGCTGAGGATTCGTTGACCCCCAAAAAAGCAAAAAAAAGAAGAGAGACTTTCCCATGTCGTCTTCGGGCTATGTCGCTGTCCCTTGGTGCTCGGTGATCTTCGATGGCACCAACTATGCTGAGTTTGTGGGCTTCATGCACATTCATATGCGTGGCCTCCTTCTGTGGGGTGTTCTTTCTGGCGAGGTCCCCTGTCCGCCATGCCCGGTTGCGCCCGTGGCCCTAATCCCACCAGTGCCGCCGGTCCTTGCTGCTGATGCTTCTCAGGCTGACCGTGATGCTGCCAAGGCTCTAGATGATGCTGCGGTTGATGCTTATGATCATCAGGTATCCGCTCATTCTGATGCTCTCTCTGTGTACCAGGATGATCTGTCAGCTTACACTCAGTGGTGCAATGATGATGCCTGAGGTGCTGCTGTTCTCACTGCGAGTGTCCTCCCTCAGTTTGCTTCGGAGTTCATGGGACTTGGCACAGTTGCAGCGATGTGGTCTTATCTCTGTCAGCGCTATCAGCCCTTTGGTGATGCTCTCTACCTATCTGTGGTGCGCCAGGAGCACGCCCTCCAGCAAGATGATTCCTTTGTTGATGAGTTCTATTCACAGTGCTCTGCCATCTGGCACCAGCTTGACTCTCTTCGAACAGTTGTTTGTGGAACCTGTTGTTGCTATCAGACTACTCGGTCTGATCTGGAGTTTCAGCGGGTCCATGAGTTCTTATCTCGTCTCCGGTCTGAGTTTGAGCCTCGACGTGCTCACTTGCTTGCTCGTGGTCGTGTTCCTAATTAGAGATACTTGCCGAGCTTCGTGCTGAGGAGACCCGCCTTTGCTCTGCTGGGTTGCTTCTGGTTCCGTCAGTTTTGGCCGCCCGGGCTCCTGTGTCGTCTGCTTGCCTCCCTGCTCCGCCGCTCCTGCCTACTCCTCCAGGGGGGGGGTGAGCCGTCCTCCTTATGCTGAGAAGGGCACATCATGCTGTGGTTACTGCTCCCTGCCCGGTCACCCAGAGTCTGATTGTCGCCAGAAGAAGCGAGACCAGAGGCGCTCCTCCTCCAGCGGGCCTCCTGTGTCTTCTTCGACTCCGTCACTCACTGACCAGGACATTGTTGTTGGGGAACGTAGTAATTTCAAAAAAATTCCTACACACACGCAAGATCATGGTGATGCATAGCAACGAGAGGGGAGAGTATTGTCCACGTACCCTCGTAGACCAATAGCGGAAGCGTTATGACAACGCAGTTGATGTAGTCGTACGTCTTCACGATCTGACCGATCAAGTACCGAACGTACGGCACCTCCAAGTTCAGCACACGTTCAGCTCGATGACGATCCCCGGACTCCGATCTAGCAGGGTGTCGGGGATGAGTTCCGTTAGCACGACGGCGTGGTGACGATGATGATGTTCTATCGACGCAGGGCTTCGCCTAAGCATTGCAACGGTATGACCGAGGTGGAATAAGGTGGAGGGGGGCACCGCACACGGCTAAGGAATGATCACGAAGATCAACTTGTGTGTCTTGGGGTGCCCCCCTGCCCCCGTATATAAAGGAGCAAGGGGGGAGGCCGGCCGGTCCTTGGGGTGCGCCAAAGAGGTGGGAGTCCTCTTCCAAGTAGGAGTAGGACTCCCCCTTTCCTAGTCCAACTAGGAAGGGGAAAGGGGGAAGGAAAGAGGAGGGAGAGGGAGAGAGAAAGAGGGGCCGCGCCCCCCCTCCCCTAGTCCAATTCGGACTCCCCATGGGGGGGGGGGGGCGCCACCTCCTGGGCTGCTGCCCTCTCTCTCCCCTCAGGCCCACTAAGGCCCAATACTTCCCCGGGGGGTTCCGGTAACCCCTCCGGCACTCCGGTTTTCTCCGAAATCACCCGGAACACTTCCAGTGTCCGATTATAGTCGTCCAATATATCAATCTTTATGTCTCGACCATTTCGAGACTCCTCGTCATGTCCGTGATCACATCCGGGACTCCGAAGAACCTTAGGTACATCAAAACATATAAACTCATAATGAAACTGTCATCGTAACTTTAAGCGTGCGGACCCTACGGGTTTGAGAACTATGTAGACATGACCTAGAACTGTTTTCGGTCAATAACCAATAGCGGAACCTGGATGTTCATATTGGCTCCTACATATTCTACGAAGATCTTTATCGGTCAAACCGCATAACAACATACATTGTTCCCTTTGTCATCGGTATGTTACTTGCCCGAGATTCGATCGTCGGTATCTCAATACCTAGTTCAATCTCATTACCGGCAAGTCTCTTTACTCGTTCCATAATACATCATCTCACAACTAACTCATTAGTTGGAATGCTTGCAAGGCTTAAGTGATGTGCATTACCGAGAGGGCCCAAAGATACCTCTCCGACAATCGGAGTGACAAATCCTAATCTCGAAATACGCCAACCCACAAGTACCTTCGGAGACACCTGTAGAGCACCTTTATAATCACCCAGTTACGTTGTGATATTTGGTAGCACACAAAGTTTTCCTCTGGTAAACGGGAGTTGCATAATCTCATAGTCATAGGAACATGTATAAGTCATGAAGAAAGCAATAGCAGAAAACTAAATGATCAAGTGCTAAGTTAACGGAATGGGTCAAGTCAATCACATCATTCTCCTAATGATGTGATCCCGTTAATCAAATGACAACACATGTCTATGGTCAGGAAACATAACCATCTTTGATCAACGAGCTAGTCTAGTAGAGGCATACTAGTGACACTCTGTTTGTCTATGTATTCACACAAGTATTATGTTTCCGGTTAATACAATTCTAGCATGAATAATAAACATTTATCATGATATAAGGAAATAAATAATAACTTTATTATTGCCTCTAGGGCATATTTCCTTCAGTCTCCCACTTGCACTAGAGTCAATAATCTAGATTACACAGTAATGAGTCTAACACCCATGGAGTCTTGGTGTTGATCATGTTTTGCTTGTGGAAGAGGCTTAGTCAGCGGGTCTGCGACATTCATATCCGTATGTATCTTGCAAATTTCTATGTCTCCCACCTGGACTAGATCCCGGATGGAATTGAAGCGTCTCTTGATGTGCTTGGTTCTCTTGTGAAATCTGGATTCCTTCGCCAAGGCAATTGCACCAGTATTGTCACAAAAGATTTTCATTGGACCCGATGCACTAGGTATGACACCTAGATCGGACATGAACTCCTTCATCCAGACTCCTTCATTTGCTGCTTCCAAAGCAACTATGTACTCCGCTTCACATGTAGATCCCGCCACGACGCTTTGTTTAGAACTGCACCAACTGACAGCTCCACCGTTCAATGTAAACACGTATCCGGTTTGCGATTTAGAATCGTCCGGATCAGTGTCAAAGCTTGCATCAACGTAATCATTTACGATGAGCTCTTTGTCACCTTCATAAACGAGAAACATATCCTTGGTCCTTTTCAGGTATTTCAGGATGTTCTTGACCGCTGTCCAGTGATCCACTCCTGGATTACTTTGGTACCTCCCTGCTAGACTTATAGCAAGGCACACATTAGGTCTGGTACACAACATTGCATACATGATAGAGCCTATGGCTGAAGCATAGGGAACATCTTTCATTTTCTCTCTATCTTCTGCAGTGGTCGGGCTTTGAGTCTTACTCAACTTCACACCTTGTAACACAGGCAATAACCCTTTCTTTGCTTGATCCATTTTTAACTTCTTCAAAACTTTGTCAAGGCATGTGCTTTGTGAAAGTCCAATTAAGCGTCTTGATCTATCTCTATAGATCTTAATGCCCAATATGTAAGCAGCTTCACCGAGGTCTTTCATTGAAAAACTCTTATTCAAGTATCCATTTATGCTATGCAAAAATTCTATATCATTTCCAATCAGCAATATGTCATCCACATATAATATCAGAAATGCTACAGAGCTCCCACTCACTTTCTTGTAAATACATGCTTCTCCAAAAGTCTGTACAAAACCAAATGCTTTGATCACACTATCAAAGCGTTTATTCCAACTCCGAGAGGCTTGCACCAGTCCATAAATGGATCGCTGGAGCTTGCACACTTTGTTAGCTCCCTTTGGATCAACAAAACCTTCTGGCTGCATCATATAGAACTCTTCTTCCGGAAACCCATTCAGGAATGCAGTTTTGACATCCATCTGCCATATTTCATAATCATAAAATGCGGCAATCGCTAACATGATTCGGACAGACTTAAGCATCGCTACGGGTGAGAAGGTCTCATCGTAGTCAATCCCTTGAACTTGTTGAAAACCTTTTGCGACAAGTCGAGCTTTGTAGACAGTAACATTACCGTCAGCGTCAGTCTTCTTCTTGAAGATCCATTTATTTTCAATTGCTTGCCGATCATTGGGCAAGTCAACCAAAGTCCATACTTTGTTCTCATACATGGATCCCATCTCAGATTTCATGGCCTCAAGCCATTTTGCGGAATCTGGGCTCACCATCGCTTCTTCATAGTTTGTAGGTTCATCATGGTCTAGTAACATGACTTCCAGAATAGGATTACCGTACCACTCTGGTGCCGATTTTATTCTGGTTGATCTACGTGGTTCAGTAACAACTTGATCTGAAGTTTCATGATCATCATCATTAACTTCCTCTCTAATTGGTGTAGGTGTCACAGTAACAGATTTCTGTGATGAGCTACTTTCCAATAAGGGAGTAGGTACAGTTACCTCATCAAGTTCTACTTTCCTCCCACTCACTTCTTTCGAGAGAAACTGCTTCTCTAGAAAGGATCCATTCTTAGCAACGAATGTCTTGCCTTCGGATCTGTGATAGAAGGTGTACCCAACAGTTTCTTTTGGGTATCCTACGAAGACACATTTCTCCGATTTGGGTTCGAGCTTATCAGGTTGAAGTTTTTTCACATAAGCATCGCAGCCCCAAACTTTTAGAAATGACAACTTTGGTTTCTTGCTAAACCATAGTTCGTAAGGCGTCGTATCAACGGATTTTGATGGTGCCCTATTTAACGTGAATGCGGCCGTCTCTAAAGCATAATCCCAAAAAGATAGCGGTAAATCGGTAAGAGACATCATAGATCGCACCATATCAAGTAAAGTACGATTACGACGTTCGGACACACCATTATGTTGTGGTGTTCCGGGTGGCGTGAGTTGCGAAACTATTCCACTTTGTTTCAAATGTAGACCAAACTCGTAACTCAAATATTCTCCTCCACGATCAGATCGTAGAAACTTTATTTTCTTGTTACGATGATTTTCAACTTCACTCTGAAATTCTTTGAACTTTTCAAATGTTTCAGACTTATGTTTCATTAAGTAGATATATCCATATCTGCTCAAATCATCTGTGTAGGTGAGAAATTAACGATATCCGCCAGGAGCCTCAACATTCATTGGACCACATACATCTGTATGTATGATTTCCAATAAATCTGTTGCTCTCTCCATTGTACCGGAGAACGGCGTTTTAGTCATCTTGCCCATAAGACACGATTCACAAGTACCAAGTGATTCATAATCAAGAGGTTCCAAAAGTCCATCAGTATGGAGTTTCTTCATGCGCTTTACATCGATATGACCCAAACGGCAGTGCCACAAGTAAGTTGCACTCTCATTATCAACTCTGCATCTTTTGGTTTCAACATTATGAATATGTGTATCACTACTATCGAGATTCATCAAAAATAGACCACTCTTCAAGGGTGCATGACCATAAAAGATATTACTCATATAAATAGAACAACCATTATTCCCTGATTTAAATGAATAACCGTCTCACATCAAACAAGATCCAGATATAATGTTCATGCTCAACGCTGGCACCAAATAACAATTATTTAGGTCTAATACTAATCCCGAAGGTAGATGTAGAGGTAGCATGCCGACTGCGATCACATCGACTTTGGAACCATTTCCCACGCGCATCGTCATCTCGTCCTTGGCTAGTGTTCACTTAATCCGTAGTCCCAGTTTCGAGTTGCAAATATTAGCAACAGAACCAGTATCAAATACCCAGGTGCTACTGCGAGCTCTAGTAAGGTACACATCAATAACATGTAGATCACATATACCTTTGTTCACCTTGCCATCCTTCTTATCCGCCAAATACTTGGGGCAGTTCCGCTTTCAGTGACCAGTCTGCTTGCAATAGAAGCACTCAGTTTTAGGCTTAGGTCCAGACTTGGGTTTCTTCTCCTGAGCAGCAACTTGCTTGCTGTTCTTCTTGAAGTTCCCCTTCTTCTTCCCTTTGCCCCTTTTCTTGAAACTAGTGGTCTTGTTGACCATCAACACTTGATGCTCCTTCTTGATTTCTACCTCCGCAGCTTTTAGCATTGCGAAGAGCTCGGGAATTGTCTTTTACATCCCTTGCATATTATAGTTCATCACAAAGCTTTTGTAGCTTGGTGGCAGTCATTGGAGAATTCTGTCAATGACGCTATCATCCGGAAGATTAACTCCCAGTTGAATCAAGTGATTATTATACCCAGACATCTTGAGTATATGCTCACTGGCAGAACTGTTCTCCTCCATCTTGCAGCTATAGAACTTATTGGAGACTTCATATCTCTCAATCCGGGCATTTGCTTGAAATATTAACTTCAACTCCTGGAACATCTCATATGCTCCATGACATTCAAAACGTCGTTGAAGTCCCGGTTCTAAGCCGTAAAGCATGGCACACTGAAATATCGAGTAGTCATCAGCTTTGCTCTGCCAGATGTTCACAACATCTGGTGTTGCTCCTGCAGCAGGCCTGGCACCCAGCAGTGCTTCTAGGACGTAATTCTTCTGTGCAGCAATGAGGATAATCCTCAAATTATGGACCCAGTCCGTGTAATTGCTAGCATCATCTTTCAACTTTGCTTTCTCAAGGAACGCATTAAAATTCAACGGAACAACAACACGGGCCATCTATCTACAATCAACATAGACACGCAAGATACTACCAGGTACTAAGTTCATGATAAATTTAAGTTCAATTAATCATATTACTTAAGAACTCCCACTTAGAAAGATATCTCTCTAATCCTCTAAGTGATCACGTGATCCAAATCAACTAAACCATAACCGATCATCACGTGAAATGGAGTAGTTTTCAATGGTGAACATCACTATATGTTGATCATATCTACTATATGATTCACGCTCGACCTTTCGGTCTCAGTGTTCCGAGGCCATATCTGCATATGCTAGGCTCGTCAAGTTTAACCTGAGTATTTTGCGTGTGCAAAAACTGGCTTGCACCTGTTGTAGATGGACGTAAAGCTTATCACACCCGATCATCACATGGTGTCTGGGCACGACGAACTTTGTCGACGGTGCATACTCAGGGAGAACACTTTTATCTTGAAATTTAGTGAGAGATCATCTTATAATGATACCGTCAATCAAAGCAAGATAAGATGCATAAAAGATAAACATCACATGCAATCAATATAAGTGATATGATATGACCATCATCATCTTGTGCTTGTGATCTCCATCTCCGAAGCACCTCCATGATCACCATCGTCACCGACACGACCCCTTGATCTCCATAGTAGCATCGTTGTCGTTTACGCCGTCTATTGCTTCTATGACTATCGCTACCGCTTAGTGATAAAGTAAAGCAATTACATGGCATTTGCATTTCATACAATAAAGCGACAACCATATGGCTCCTGCCAGTTGCCGATAACTTCGGTTACAAAACATGATCATCTCATACAATAAAATATAATATCACGTCTTGACCATATCACATCACAACATGCCATGCAAAAACAAGTTAGACGTCCTCTACTTTGTTGTTGCAAGTTTTACGTGGCAGCTACGGGCTTAGCAAGAACCATTCTTACCTACGCATCAAAACCACAACGATAGTTTGTCAAGTTGGTGTTGTTTTAACCTTCGCAAGGACTGGGCGTAGCCACACTCGGTTCAACTAAAGCTGGAGAAATTGACACCCGCCAGCCACCTGTGTGCAAAGCACGTCGGTAGAACCAGTCTCGCGGAAGCGTATGCGTAATGTCGGTCTGGGCCGCTTCATCCAACAATACCGCCGAACCAAAGTATGACATGCTGGTAAGCAGTATGACTTGTATCGCCCACAACTCACTTGTGTTCTACTCGTGCATATAACATCAACGCATAAAACCTAGGATCGGATGCCACTGTTGGGGAACGTAGTAATTTCAAAAAAATTCCTACGCACACGCAAGATCATGGTGATGCATAGCAACGAGAGGAGAGAGTATTGTCCACGTACCCTCGTAGACCGATAGCGGAAGCTTTATGACAACGCAGTTGATGTAGTCGTACGTCTTCATGATCCGACCGATCAAGTACCGAATGTACGACACCTCCGAGTTCAGCACACGTTCAGCTCGATGACGATCCCCGGACTCCGATCCAGCAGGGTGTCGGGGATGAGTTCCGTCAGCACGACGGCGTGGTGATGATGATGATGTTCTATCGATGCAGGGCTTCGCCTAAGCACCGCAACGATATGACTGAGGTGGAATATGGTGGAGGGGGCACCGCACACGGCTAAGGAACGATCACGAAGATCAATTTGTGTGTCTTGGGGTGCCCCCCTGTCCCCGTATATAAAGGACCAAGGGGGGAGGCCAGCCGACCCTTGGGGTGCACCAAGGAGGGGGGAGTCCTCCTCCTAGTAGGAGTAGGACTCCCCCTTTCCTAGTCCAACTAGGAAGGGGAAAGGGGGAAGGAAAGAGGAGGGAGAGGGAGAGAGAAAGAGGGGCCGCGCCCCCTCCCCTAGTCCAATTCGGACTCTGCAGGGGGGGGGGGCGCCACCTCCTGGGCTGCTGCCCTCTCTCTCCCCTCAGGCCCACTAAGGCCCAATACTTCCCCGGGGGGTTCCGGTAACCCCTCCGACACTCCGGTTTTCTCCGAAATCACCCGGAACACTTCCGGTGTCCGAATATAGTCGTCCAATATATCAACCTTTATGTATCGGCCATTTCGAGACTCCTCGTCATGTCTGTGATCACATCCGGGACTCAGAACAACCTTCGGTACATCAAAACATATAAACTCGTAATGAAACTGTCATCGTAACTTTAAGCGTGCGGACTCTACGGGTTCGAGAACTATGTAGACATGACCTAGAACTATTTCCGGTCAATAACCAATAGCGGAACCTGGATGTTCATATTGGCTCCTACATATTCTACGAAGATCTTTATCGGTCAAACCGCATAACAACATACATTGTTCCCTTTGTCATCGGTATGTTACTTTCCCGAGATTCGATCGTCGGTATCTGAATACCTAGTTTAATCTCATTACCGGCAAGTCTCTTTACTCGTTCCATAATACATCATCTCACAACTAACTCATTAGTTGCAATGCTTGCAAGGCTTAAGTGATGTGCATTACCGAGAGGGCCCAGAGATACCTCTCCGACAATCGGAGTGACAAATCCTAATCTTGAAATACGCCAACCCAACAAGTACCTTCGGAGACACCTGTAGAGCACCTTTATAATCACCCAGTTACGTTGTGACGTTTGGTAGCACACAAAGTGTTCCTCCGGTAAATGGGAGTTGCATAATCTCATAGTCATAGGAACATGTATAAGTCATGAAGAAAGCAATAGCAGAAAACTAAACGATCAAGTGCTAAGCTAACGGAATGGGTCAAGTCAATCACATCATTCTCCTAATGATGTGATCCCGTTAATCAAATGACAAAACATGTCTATGGTCATGAAACATAACCATCTTTGATCAACGAGCTAGTCTAGTAGAGGCATACTAGAGACACTCTATTTGTCTATGTATTCACACAAGTATTATGTTTCCGGTTAATACAATTCTAGCATGAATAATAAACATTTATCATGATATAAAGAAATAAATAATAACTTTATTATTGTCTCTGGGGCATATTTCCTTCAATTGTTTGCCTCAAGCGTCTTCTTGCTTCCTCAGGCTCCTCGTCGACTGGCTCTGCTGCTGCTGTGATTACATCCTCCTCCTCACCATCACAGGCATCCACACAGTCAGGTACATCTTCGTGGGTTCTGGATTCTGGAGCCTCTTTTCATATGTCTTCTGATTCTTCCGCGTTGTCTTCTCTCCGACCTCTTGATTCGCCTGTTAATGTTCTTACTGCCGATGGCACATCTCTTCCTGTTGCTAGTCGTGGTATTCTTTCCACTCCATCTTTTTCTGTTCCGAGTGTTTCACATGTTCCTCACCTTACCATGAATCTTTTTTCCGCTGCCCAACTTACTGATTCTGGTTGTCGTGTCATTCTTGATACCGACTCTTGCTCCATTCAGGATCGCCGCACCAAGGCTTTGGTTGGTGCTGGCCCCCGGCATCGTGAGTCAGAGAGCCTTTGGGAGGTTGACTGGCTTTGTGTTCCTTCCGCCGCTACCACTTCTGCCAGCTCTCATACTCTTGTTGCCTCTTCATTTGCGTCCTTCCAGTAGTGGCATCATCGACTTGGTCACATCTGTGGCTCTCGCTTGTCTTCCTTAGTTCGTCGGGGCCTCTTAGGGTCTGTATCTGGAGATGTCTCCTTATATTGTAATGGTTGCAGACGTGGTAAACAGACTCAGTTGCCTTATGTCACGCCCAATATGTGATACTATCCTAAAGAGACTCGATGGTCCCACCAAGGATAGAACCGCATATTGATACGCTTTTGCAAGGTGGATATCATTACATCAACATTACATAATAGATGGGGATACATACAAAAGACATACAATGCCCCACGAATACAACATCATCTTACATAAGAGCACCATCCGACTACGGATGAAACACAAACAGAAACTCAAACAACATCCACCCTGCTAGCCCAGGCTGCCAACCTGGAACCTATCCCCTGATCGAAGAAGAAGCAGAAGAAGAACTCCAAGACAAGAAAACATCGCTCTCGCGTCATGATCATCGCAAAACCTGTACCTGCAACTGTTGTTGTAGTAATCTGTGAGCCACGAGGACTCAGCAATCCCATTACCATGGGTATCAAGACTAGCAAAGCTTAATGGGTAAGGAAGGGATAAAGTGGTGAGGTTGCAGCAGTGACTAAGCATATATGGTGGCTAACATACGCAAATGAGAGCGAGAAGAGAGCAAAACGGAACGGTCGTGAAGCTAGCAATGATCAAGAGGTGATCCTGAACTCCTACTTACGTCAAACATAACCCAAAACCGTGTTCACTTCCTGGACTCCGCCGAAAAGAGACCATCACGGCTACACACGCGGTTGATGCCTTTTAATTCGGATCTGGTGTCAACTTATCTACAACCGGGCATTAACAAATTCTCGTCTGCCACATAACCGCGGGCACGGCTCTCGAAAGTTTATACCCTGCAGGGGTGTCCCAACTTAGCCCATGATAAGCTCTCGCAATCAACAAAGGATATTCCTTCTCCCAGGAAGACCCGATCAGTCTCGGAATCCTGGTTTACAAGACATTTCGACAATGGTAAAGCAAGATCAGCAAAGCCGCTCGATGTGTCGACAATCCCGATAGGAGTCGCACGTATCTCGTTCTCAGGACACACCGGATTAGCAAAGCGTACAGGTACCGACGTGACCCAATTTGCCAAGGGATGGTCCCGCACGGTGCTCTAGTTTGGACCAACACTTAGACAAGCATTGGCCCGGGGGGGCTAAAATAAGATGACCCTCGGGTTAATTACTCCCAAGGGAAATGTATAGGTGGTAGGAAAATGGTAAAACCAATGTTGGGCCTTGCTGGAGGAGTTTTATTTAAGGCGAACTGTCGAGGGGGTCCCATAAATCACCCAACCGCGTTAGGGACGCAAAATCCGGGAACATAATACCGATATGACGGAAACTAGGGTGGCAAGAGTGGAACAAAACACCAGCCATAAGGCCGAGCCTTCCACCCTTTACCAAGTATATAGATGCATTAATAATATAAGAGATATTGTGATATCCCAACATAAACATAATCCAACATGGAGCAATCTTCATCTTCACCTGCAACTAACAATGCTATAAGAGGGGCTGAGCAAAGCAGTAACATAGCCAAGCAACGGTTTGCTAGGAAGGGTGAAAAAGTTAGAGGCTGACATGGCAATTCGGAAGGCTTGAAGAGCAAGTGATAGGTAGCGCAGTATAGCGGTAGAACGAAGCAACTAGCATAGAAATGATAGTAGTGAGATCCAAGGTGACGGTCATCTTGCCTGAAATCCCGCAAGGAAGAAGAACGAGTCCATGAAGAAGACGAACAGATGAAGACGAACCAAGCGTAGACGAACGAATCCTCCCGATCGCAACGAAATAGGAGCTATCGAGAAGAAGCACACAACATAGTAAACACACCACACATGAACAAGACGTGATGCTCAACCAAGTATGATGCATGACAAGGCTACATGAAGCTACTCATGGCAAGAGATGATGCATACAAGAACAACACATCAAAGCAAGGTTAAATGAGGCCGGAAACAAGATATAACAATTCCGGTAAGTCCTCATATGCAAATTTCGAAATTGGTCCAGAACTGAACAAACATTAAGTTGAAGTTGTTAAACAGCAAGTTTAAGAGCAGCAAGAGGATCTACGCGAAATTCTAGTCAAGTTACATATAAAGTTCATTAGTTCGGAGCTACGGCCTAGAAGATATGAGCAAAACAAGTTAAACATGACATTGATGCTAAATGCATCCAAACATCAAGCAAACACCTCAACACATGGATGCAACATGATAATATGAAACTACATGCAATTCTAAGCAAGTTTCATATAGAGCACACTCAAAACGGAGCAAGGGTTCAACACATACACTATACAAGGTTAAAGGGCATGCTGTCCAAAACAACAACTAGGCATCTTGCAAACATCAAAACAACATGCTACAGCACCTCAACATGAAAAAAAAGGCATGGACATTATGTACAGGTAAAGCGTAACAAAACATGAACACTGATCTATCTACAGAAAACAATAGAACATGCTCAAAAAGACATGGCAAGATTGCAAATAATAACAGTTTACAGGCTTAGCAGAAATAACATCAGGATGCAATGTTTAGAGCTGTCAAACAACATACTACAACAACTTATCATGGCAAAAAAGGCATTAAATGCTAGTACTAAAGAAAAAGAACAAAACACCTTTACTGAACTAATCCCAAAGATCAACAGAAAACATGGTAGCATCCATGCAAACATGGCAAGTAATATGACAGATTCAGTCATGGCAGGAACAACAATAAGTAGGCATGTTGGTGAGCTTGTACCTCTCACCACAAAGCAATACATGGCATGACAAGGTGACCAACAGTAAGAATACATGGTTAAGAAGCTAAGAATGGCAAGATCAAGTTCATAGGGTGCATGGATCACTAGCAAAGCTCATGGCAAAACTAAACTTAATGTTAAAAGGCTGACAGCAATATTATTTAGCAAATTTGGAGCAAGATAAGAACAATCTATAACTGGCTATAAGTGCAACCAGGGGCACGGATGGATAGATCATGACATGTATAACAAAACACCCTTAGTGAACATCTCCAGATTATGCATACAATGACTAGTAGCAGCAGGTTTACATAGCATCATGATATAGCAGATTCAGCCTAACAAAACAGCAACAGCAAGTACCCTACTTCACGAGCTCGATGCACTCACTACAAGACTCGAAAAAATATATGGATGGCACCACTGTAAATATGGCATGATGTAGTACAAAACACATGTAGAGCTCATGCTCATAGGACGCACACACAAAATGCAACGAAAAAGACAAATCACCAAGTTATAACAGTTTCAGCAGGTTAACATCATATAGCACTCTTGTAACAATGATTTGGGCATCAAGATGAACTCAAACGAGCATGGCACAATGGAATGAAATGTAGAGCATCTCACAACGAACACTCTGGCATATTATATGCATGAATCGGAGCTACAGATGACGAGTTATGATGCGATGAACAGGGCATAAATTTACTACAGAAAAAGGACTTAGACGAAATCGGGGTCAACCTTCAGATCCAGATCCGGATCGGGATAGCGCGGAAAACGAGGTTCACCAGAGCTGCTCGCCGGAGTAGAGGAGGGAGATGGGCCGGCGAGGTTGGGGCACTGGCGGGGCGGCACGGCACCGCGGGACGCCGGCGGGGAGCGGTGGAGGCGCGGGGTGGCGAAGGCGCGCCGGCGTGGACGGGCGGCGGCAGCAGGGCGTGGCCGGGACACCAGCGCGGGAGGAGCGGGGCGCGACGG
>NC_057803.1:712479043-712494835 GCF_018294505.1 Triticum aestivum
GCCGGCGCGGAGGATGGCGGCGGTGCGCCACGTGGTGGCTCCGGATTGGCGCGGGGGCGGCGGCTGAGGGCGGCGGACTTGTCCGGGCGGCGGGGTATTTGTCCGGCGGCGCGAGGGGAAGAAGACTAGGGTTTCGTTTGCGCGGAAATTCGGGGAGGGGCACATATTTATAGGTAGAGGGAGCTAGGAGGCTCCAAATGAGGTGCGGTTTTCGCCCACACGATCATGATCGAATGACCGAGAGCATGGAGGGGGTTTGGATGGGTTATTGGGCCACTTTGGAGGGGTGTTGGGCTGCACACAAAAGAGGCCTTTACGGTTCCCCGGTTAACCGTCGGAGTATCAAATGGACTCCAAATGGCACGAAACTTTACAGGCGGTCTACCGGTGGTGTACCAAGGCCGCTTGGCAAACCTCGGTCCATTCTGAGAGCATTTAACACCCACACACGAAAAGAGGCAAAAGGGGGCGCCGGGGAACATAGGAGTACCGGATTCTAAAACAGACAATGGGGAAAATGCTCGGATGCATGAGACGAACACGTATGCAAAATGAGATGCACATGATGACATGATAAAATGCAACACGCAAACAAATGACATGGCAATGACGATGAATAACTGGCAGACACCTGGCGCATCGAATCCGGGGCGTTACAACTCTCCTCCACTAACAAGAGATCTCGTCCCAAGATCTTAGGATCGAGACGGGGAGGAAAAGGGGATGAGGTGAATAAGAATTGTTGGGGATATGACTATTTGTGTAAGCCGCCCAGGAGGGGCCGGGTTACGCAAAGAGAATCATCAGAGAGAAGCCCAAGGCCAAAGCATGAAGATGGCGGTTGAAGATGGGCTTAAGGCCCGCTGGTGACTTAAGGCCAGTTGTAGTAAACCGCTATAAGGATATTACTTGTATCATAAGGTAGATTTAACTAGTCACCAAGCCGGACATTGTTTATGAGCCGGTCAGGACTCTGTAAGCCGCAAGGCGTCCGCCCGTGTATATAAGGGGACGACCCGCTGGCGGCTTAGGGCAAGAAAAACAACTCATCGAGAGCCAGACATAGCGGGTCTTGGTCCCTGGTCATCGAAACATCAATACCAACCCAACTAGATGTAGGCCTTACCTTCACCGTAAGGGGCCGAACTAGTATAAACCCTCTCGTGTCCTTTGTCCCGATTTAACCCCTTCAAGCTTCCTAGTTGCGATGGCTCCACAACTAAGTCCTTTCACGAGGACATCTGGCATGACGAAACCACGACAGTTGGCGCCCACCGTGGGGCTAGCACACGGTGGATTTGAGTTCTTGAAGGGCAACTCCGAAGGGCTCAAGGGATACGTAGTGGGCCGGATGACCAAGAGTCGTCACGGCAAGATCTACATCGACGACGAAGGCTGGGGTCCTGACGCCGGTTCAATTGAGTACGGATACCGGGTCCCCTTCGGCAGAATCCACGTCTTCATCGGCCGGATTGGTGAGCCGGGGCCTGAGCCGGACAACTGCACCGACTTCGTCGAGACGGCTCAGCGTACGAGGAAAACCCAGGCTCAGCCGGTCATGAGGCGTGCCTTCGTGGGCTGTGTCCACGGATAGGAACTTTCTGGATCTGAAGATGGGGGTGAGACGACCGCTCTTTCAGATGGTGATTCGTCCACCGGCTCAACAGATTCGTTATATCAGGTACAAGACGGCGCGCTCGGGGGCTGTTTCGATGGCATCAGTATTCCGGACCCCTATGAGCCGCCAAGATGGGCAGGGATCTTCATGGCTGGAGCTCAGCCCAGTGCCAACTCTACGGCTGCAGCAGCGATCACATCCGGGTTAGGAGCAGCCGGGGCAGGCGGCCCCGTGCGCCCACCGGCTCAGGTGCTGATGGACCTCATGGACAAACTTACGACCCTGTTAATTGCTACGGTGATTCCTGCAGACAAAGACGAGCATGATGCAGCAGTAGCACAGGTGCGTGAGGAGATAGCTCCGGCCAAAGAGGCCTTGGCAGCTGAGGATACTAGACTAGCCGCGGAGCGGGTGGCTCTCGACGCTCGGGCATAGCGCTTGCAGTCAGAAACTTACCAGCTCACGATGAGCTTAAATGCATCCAATGAGGTAATGAGGAGGAGACATCAGAAAACTCAGTCCCGTTTGCCTCCGAATTACGATCCTCGGGTTCTCTTTGCTACACCCGGAGCCAGCCCTAGTAACCCGCCAGAGGCTAATCAGCTTATGACAGCCGGAAGAGGAGGACCGGCTCAACCTCGGGAGATGGTATCACCTCATGAGAGCATGCCACCGCCGCGTTATGTACCGATCCCACCGGGTCACTTTTCCAACCCTATGGAGAACTTAATTGCATCTTCAGCACGTTTGGCAGCTCTTCCTATGGGGGGTGATGACCCGGCTGCAGTAGAGACCCGGAGAATCAGAGAGCTCCTCTAGAAGGCCTTAGCTCAGCAGGAGACCTATTCTTACAGCCGGGACAGGATTCATTCAACTCCCCCGCCCTGGTTAGCACCACCTCGCCAGAACCAGAGCCCGAGTCACAGCAGGCGGATGGAACTGAAAGCTTTGTCAAGCAACGCCCAACACCGTGACCAGCATGGTGGCTACAACCCGGTGCGAGATCGAGAACGTCAGAGGCACGAACGGGCGGCTCAACTAAAGGCTCAACAGACGGCTCAGCTGGCGGTTAATCAAGATATCCAAGAGTACCCAACAACTTCTGTTGAGGCGGGTGTCGCCGCTAGAACCGGAGGTGTTCCTTGTCTGGTTCCGGCTTTACGTAATGTGCGGTTGCCGAAAGACTTCAAAGGACCTCAAAAGGTGCCGAATTACACGACCGACTTACAACCTGGAGCATGGATTGAGAATTATGAGATGGCCATGGAACTGTTTGAAGTTAGTGACGCAGCGATGGCTAAATATTTTGCCATGATGTTAGACGGCACGGCCCGGTCTTGGTTAAAAGGCCTGCCACCCAATTCCATTGGGTCATGGGGCGAGTTAAAGGCCCGGTTCATCCAGAACTTCAAAGACACCTGTAAGCAATCTATGACGGTCATGGACTTAACAAATTGTAAACAGGGGGAAGGTGAATCTACCACCCATTAGGTACGCCGGGTCAAGGAGATAATTTATTCATCTGATCAGATGGATGCCGGTTCTGCAGTCCTTATATTGGAAAAGAATTGCAGCTTTAAGCCGATGAGGCATAAGTTAGGGCGCCTTAAACGTGGCTGCAAGGATATGGGTACACTAATGGCAGCTCTGGTCAAGTACGCTGATTCTGATGGTACCAAGGATCCCGGGTCTGACAATGAAAAGGCAGGGAAGGGAAAACAGAACAACAGTAAAAAGGGCCAACAACACAAGCCGGTGAACCAAGGTGGCAATAAGCGTAAGGCGGATGACAACCCGGAGCTTGTGGCCGACATTAAAACGCAAGGTAACAATCAGAGACATAAGGGTAAATGGCCTCGATCCGCCAGGTTATACACCTTTCTCCATAGCTTTTGGGGTGGAGGCAGCTTTGCTAAGTAATATCCACCGCGATTCGCCTAGCCGGCCGTGGGAAATAACTCATATTTAGCCTTGTTATATTTAAAGCCACCGGCCCTTATATATGTTTTTTGACAATGTATATATTACATAAAGTAATAAAGCAGGACTTCTGTCCTTTTTTCACCCTCAAAACAAGCATATATGTCTTTTTGATAGGTGGTGGAAACAACCAATAGGGACCGGATCATATTTGAATCCGGCTTTCCCTTTGGTCCGCTTATGATCATATCTGAATCTAGCTGTGGTCACTTGGGGGCTTCCTGTTCAAACATAGGTCGTATTCGAACCAAAGAGAATATAGCTGTCGATACCCACTTGATCGGCATACTGCCAAACCTACTTGGGGGCTTCTTGATCATATTTAAATCACACCTTAACCCCTTTGGGTCTGACGTGGATCGTATTCGAATCAGCGTCATTAAACAAATTTTATGGTCACTTGGGGGCTTCCTATTCAAACATAGGTCGTATTCGAACCAAAGAGAACATAGCTGTCGATACCCACTTGATCGGCATCGCCAAAGCCACTGGGGCTATATGATCGTATCCGAATCTTAGCTTAACCCCTTTGGAACGGTTCTCTGATCGTATTCGAATCAGGAGCCTGAGATTATTGCTTTAACTATATTTGAACCTTCTTGAGGAAATGAGACTTGGTCCTTCCGGTTCAGTATTGGCTACCCCAAGTCTTACAAGTGTCAGACACATATGAACCGGGAAGGTTACCAAGGGGTTCACAGGTATGTTATTGTAAATATAAGTATTCATAAATCGGTCTGTACATGATGTTTTTGTACTATGTTCCGGGTTATCAATACTTTATAAACCGCCCAAGAAAGTTTTGTTTGCTTTATCTGCAGAGTAAGGCAGGAAAATTTAAACTTCCAGGGGGCAAACAATCAACATTAACTGGGAGATATAGGCTAATGATGGCTTACAAAATCATTAAGCGCCATAAACATGCACGAAGGCATGGCAAACATTGAGAAGTTTTTACAAGACTCCCCGAGTCTGAATAAGTAAAGCATTGTTTAGGCAAAAGGTAAGACGCCTGGCAGCTCACTCCTTGGGCGGGCTTGATGGCTCCGGGTTATCCTTCTCCGCCTCTCCGTTGGTTGCTTTGTCCTAGAAGGTGGACGAGGCCCAGTCAATGCCGCTTAAGGCTTCAAATTCAGCCTCATCATCTATTAAACCGGCCGGGTCCACTTCAGGGGCAAAGGTATGCTTACGCGTTGGAGGGATCAGGCTGACTTGATCATATGGAGCGTTTGGGATTCTCCGGTTTTCACTTTCATAAGCCGGTGCATACTTGCTAAGATCTGTGTCATTTCCAATAAGAGTCGCCACGGGATGTATGGCTTTGACACATGCGTTGAAATCATGATCATCAAATGCAGTACCGTCCTCCTTCAGACTTGGGTATCCAAGGGCAAGGTCGGCCGGGTCTAGTTCTGGGAGCCATGCTTTAGCCCGACTCAACGCGGCTACATCTCCGGCTCTTGAGGACGCCCGCCTTAGATCTTGGATCCGTTGAGGAAGAAAAGTGAGGCTCTTCAATACATCTTGCAGAAGGCGGGGATGTGGAGTTGATAAAGCTACAACGGCCAAGGCACATTGTGACCCGGTATACAGTTGTTCCACAAGGGTGTAAACCGCCTTGAGCTTGATCAACATGTTTTGCTTAAAGTTGGTACTCCTGGGGCCTGTGTGGTCACAAATATAAATAAACCGGAGATAATCACCACAGTAAATTCTTGGAAGATTACAATGTTTAAGGTTTTTTGAAGGGACTTACCGAAGATGGCTGAGACCATTTGGGATATCTTTCGCTTTAAGTCGGACAGTTCGGTTGTGGCCTCTGCAAGAGATGCTTCTGCCGATTCGGCCCGAGTCACTAATGAAGCCCTTTCATCAACCCAGGCTTGTTTCTCCGACTCAAAATTTTTCTTCTGTTTTTCTTGTTCAGAGATTCTGAATTCAAATTTGGAGTTTGCTTTCTGAGTTTCAAGTTCTTGAAGTTTCAGTTGGCTCTTCAGGTCAGCAATCTCCGATTCAAATTGACTTATGGTAGCCTGTATGGGCATGAAATTATGGTAAGGATCATGATAAGGTAAATAGTCAAGTCCCAAACACTTTACAAGTAAATATATTTGGCACTTGGGGGCTAATGTATGCTCAAAGAATTTTTAACTTATCTGCCAAAACATATATATTAAAGTCTCAAGCATTTTACAAGTAAACATACTTGACACTTGGGGACTAATCTGTCAATTCAAAGTTTCATGCTATCACCGGGTTACATGTATTTACTTTAAGCCGGACTTACTAACAGTAAGTAGATTTTTAAGTCTATAGCATATTCATTCATAAGCAATAGACTTGGGGGCTGGTACAGTAAGTAAGGTTCAGGAAAAGCTAAAGTTATACCTCAGATTTATGCTGTATTTGCTTCACCATGTCAATTTCTAGGTCACGACTATTGTGTACTTGGTTCAGATAGCCCGAGACTATATCACCAATTCTTAGGTGAGTATAGTCAGTGATGTCCTGTTTGGCTTTCCGTTGTTGAGCAAACTCCTCCTTGGCAGTGCATTGAGTAAGAGCAATAGGCTGGCCCGGCGCAACATATTGGCTTTTCAGAAACTCGACTTCCGGATCAGTCCTCTTGACCGGGCTAGGAATTTCCGGGTTATCAGAATTATGGACAATGTCTGCTACAGACGGATCAGAGGTTGACACCGGAATGTCAAGAGCCGGTTCAGGCGGTGGCTGATGAGTAGAGCTGTCAGGAACGGATGAGTCAATTGCCGGTTCAGGAACCACCGGGTCTTGGGACGGCTTGTTCTTCTTTGCCCTCTTGCTAGGCTTCACTTGCAGGCTGTCAATCAAAGTGGAGATATGAGTATCAACGAATAAGTATGGAAAGACTTAAAGTAAGAAAGGTTGCATTACCCGGGAGCTGTTTTAAAAACCGGCATGTTTGATTGCATCGACTCGTCGGAAGACGGAGAAGCATCCTGATAAGTGGAGTCAGATGAATTGAGAGGTTGGCGAATTAGACCCGCCAAAGGAAAAAACGGAAGGTAAATCGGAGATAACCTCGGTCCGACGCTTCCTGGTTACATCAGGTAAGCCGGTGGAGAGCTCTGCGTCTTGAGTGGCCCGAGTTTGCCTCTGGTTCTCAAGCTGTTGTTGCTTCAAAAGAAATTAAGGATCTTGGTAAGCTAGAGGATGTGAAAATCTTACTTTCCGGGTCACCCTTCGGATTTTTTGAGTTCGCAAAGGCTCTGAGTCGGAAAAGATTATAGTTACCTATTCATCAACTGCCTGACTGTTCCCTGTGTCCTCCTGAAAGGATAAGAATGTCAGTAAAGTAATGACAAAAGGCGTTAAGAAAATCAAAGGATTACCTCCTCCTCATCCGAAGAAGTATCATCCAATTTGAGCATATCAGAGACGCCGGGTTTCTTCTTCTTAGAAGTGCCCGTCTTGGCGGTTTTCCTTTCAGTCTTCTTGGCTGCCCTAGCCTGCTTGGCAGCTTCATGGTCATATTTGACCTTCCAGAAATCATCACCGGCCTATTGAAACAGATAAAGAATCATAAGTACAAGAAGGTAACATGTAAAAGAGTATTTTTTGAAAATTAATAACTTACCGCAGGAGCCGGGTTCTTCTTGCAGAAGGGAAGTAAACCGAAGGTATTGTTGGTTAGAGTGCCCTCCTTCGAAAGCGACTAGACTGTAGCATCTACCACATCATCTGGTAAGTCCTCAGAGCTATGACGCATTGGGTCTTCTTTTTCGCCCGAGTAAGTACACATTAAGCCGGAGCGGCGGCTCAAGGGGAGTATCCGCCAGGTAACCCAGACCCGGACCAAATCGATGCCACTTAACCCGTTGCCTAAAAGGGCTTTGGTCTTTTTGATGGTGGAATTAAGGGGCAGGCATTCAACAACAGTCAATTTGTCTGCAAGATGATGGTTGGACTGAAGACGCAGGGCGCGAAAGCCGGGCAGAGGCTTCTCGTTAGCCGAAGAGGTGTCTTGACAATAGAACCACATCTGGTTCCAGTCTTTTGGGTGACTCGACAGCTCAGCGTAAGGAAAAAGGCAGTCTCTCCGCCGCTGGATTGAGATGCCACCAAGCTCAAGACTAGGCCCGTTGGCACGTTCATTCTGTCGGTTCAGGTAAAAAAGTTCTCTGAACAGCAGCAGACTTGGTTGCTCTCCAAGGTATACCTCGCAGAAGACTTGGAAATTACACAGATTGGACACGGAATTGGGTCCAATGTCTTGAGGCCTCAGGTCAAAGAAATCCAAAACTTCCCTGAAGAATTTTGAGCCGGGAGGGGCAAATCCCCGGTTCATTTGATCTGTGAAAACTACTACCTCCCCATCCTTGGGTTGAGGTATCTCTTCAGATGGGTGAGGAGCATGATAAGACATAACTTCCTTCTTTGGCAAGTGGCCAGACTTTACAAACTCGACAAGTTTGCTTTTGGTTACTGTGGATGGAAGCCAATTGCAAGTCACGGGGGCCTTGGCCGCCTTAGGAGCCATAACAGCAGTGGCCTACGACAAAGTAAGAAAGCTCTGGTTTAAGTTTAGCCCGGGAGAATTAGTCAAAATTATTTAAAGTAGTGCTTAAGAAAGGGGCCTAATGATATAAGGGTAATTGTGCAGTAAAGTTTAAGCCGCTATCAGGATTAACAGTCATTCAAGACTTTTAAGATCATAACAGGAAGGCAAGGCTTACAGTTTAGTGTCACTTATTTAAACTTGACACCTAGACAGTGGTGATAAAAGTAAGTTTTGCAGAAGAAGCTTTCCGGGTGATAGAAACAAGTTTCACGGACAACAGCTATTATTATGGATCAAACTATTTCTCTAAAAAGAGAAATTTTCTAGACCTAAAAACAGGGCAGAGAAGTTCATGCATTCAAGGGAGATTTCCAGACAAGAGAAATGAGATCTATTTCTATGCGAGATCAACACAAACAATTGCCGCAACAGTTCTGCACAATTTTTACGATCTAAATAGGACGTGGAAGTGCAAACTGGCAAGGGTTTGCATCGGGTAGTGATGAACACCGACGAACTCAACAAGAACCTAATGCAGATCTAAGGAAGGGAAGGAGAGGAACTCACGGATGCGGATGAACTGCAGAAGATTGCCGTCGCTCTCTGGTCAAGGTCAGGTCGATGCAGCGGCCTAAGTCAATGAAGACGAGGGAGTCAGCGGCGACAGCGGCGGAGATCGACTGGCAGAGAGGAGAGGAAGAAGACGACTGGGGAAAGACCTAGGTCACTCTATTTATAAGAGAAGACTGACCGAGAGGGCGCGAGACACAAGGAGATAACAATTAATATCCAGCGGCCCCGACGCCTCGATTTTCGGAGTAATCAGTAAAGAAGAGATCCGTTGAAGGATTCGATGGGATGAAAAATGAGTTAAAAGAGTGACGTCACGCCGAGTTAAGACGGATCCAGAAGATGACGTCATGGCGGGTTAACAAAAACCCTCTATATAGTCAGAAGACTGAAGATTTAATTCTTTAAAAATATTTTTTAGATTGACATGAACAGGTTCAAATCAATCTGGGGCCTAATGTTGGGGATATGACTATTTGTGTAAGCCGCCCAGGAAGGGCCGGGTTATGCAAAGAGAATCATCAGAGAGAAGCCCAAGGCCAAAGCATGAAGATGGCGGTTGAAGATGGGCTTAAGGCCCGCTGGCGACTTAAGGCCAGTTGTAGTAAACCGCCATAAGGATATTACTTGTATCATAAGGTAGATTTAACTAGTCACCGAGGCGGACATTGTTTATGAGCCGGCCGGGACTCTGTAAGCCGCAGGGCGTCCGCCCATGTATATAAGGGGACGACCCGCTAGCGGCTTAGCGCAAGAAAACAACTCATCGAGAGCAAGGCATAGCGGGTCTCGCTCCCTAGTCATCAAACATCAATACCAACCCAACTAGACGTAGGCCTTACCTTCACCGTAAGGGGCCGAACTAGTATAAACCCTCTCATTTCCTTTGTCCCGATTTAACCCCTTCAAGCTTCCTAGTTGCGATGGATCCACAACTAAGTCCTTTCACGAGGACATCTGGCATGACGAAACCACGACAAGAATAGAAGAGAGAGGGTGAACAAAGTCGAGAACACTCAAGTAGGAAAAGAAACGACGAATATGATGAGAATCAAAGCTCCGAAACAAAAATGAATTCGAAACCACTCCGGTTAGAACAAGATAGAAGTAGAATAAGGATGATAGAATTTAGGCAGAACTCCAGCTGAACATAGAAAGATTAGAACATGAACTTGAGAAGATGGAATGATACTTGACTTGAGGAACAACACAAAACCTCCAGAAGACTAGAAAAAATGGAATGAGAAGAACGGGGAAGGAGATGATAACTTCTATCACGAATTCATTTGAAAGCATCCTTGAAAGGAAAGATTGAATGGAGTTGTTGGAAATTCAACAACAAAAGAATTGCTTGTTGTGGATTTATAGATAACATCTCAAAATTATGAGGTGATCTCCAACCACAAGCGGAAAAGATTGAATAGCTGACAAGAACAAATAAATGCAAAACTCCACTTCAAAAGTTACGAAGAATTAAATGCACCTCGCGAAGCAAGAAGAAGAATACTTGAGCTTCGCCTACAATAATCTTGATGAACACTTGAGGAATGAATTAAATCATGAAGAACCACCGTGAAGAACTCCGGTGACAAAAAGGATGATGAGGTAAAATTGAGAGATGGAAAGAATAAGATGACGCCTTGCGACAAGCTAGAACAAGCTTGGGACTCCGGAAAAAAAAGATGGAAAACCTTGGGATTAGAATATATTCAACACGAACATATTCCGAAGGAAGGGATTAATCAACTAGATGCAAGAAGAATAAGAATTATGTTATGCGTATCCTCCACCAATTAGATTGATGAGAAGCAATGGATTTGCATACCACTTATTCGCGTTGGAAAAGATTAAGGGGGAATATGCCGACAAGGAATAGGAATGTTGAACAAGCCACCATTAGAAATGAAAATGAAAGAAGAAAAGAGAATGAATCGCCGGGAAGAATGAGAAAAGCACGAAGATACTTGAGGGAATTTAGAGAGAAGAGAACGTAGAGAACACGAACTGATTGAAGAAATACTAGAACGAAGCACCGGACGGATATTGAGACGAACGAAGGGGCACGGGTATAGAATAATTGGAGAACGAATCTGAAAACTTAGAACGAAGAGATCTTCCGAAAAGATGTCCTCCGGATGATCGATAGAGAAAGCAAGTCCTGAAATGCTCCGGATGGATAAGAAAAGGAAATATCTGACAAATGGAATAATTCGAGAGGATAACATGAAGCTAGAACCACGAAACTTCGAGAGAACAGACAAGATTTAGAGGAAAAACTCTTCTTCGGTCTTCAAATGATGACGAGAAACACCACCAAAATTACTGAGATACTCTGGGAGAATGAAAAGCGAAAAGGTTGAGCCAACAATGAAAATGATTTGAAATTGATGTTGGAAAAGGCATGCGACTGATGAAATCCATTCTTACGTCACACTTGAAAAGAATTTGAGAATAACTCCGGGAGAATTAGAAGAGTCAGGTAAGATCCTGGGAAAAGACCTGTGGGTTAGGGCCCACTGAAGAGATAGCACCGTTGGAAAGGGATGTTGAACAGATAGATGATGCACTAGAACAATTGAAATATTTGAATGAGGTGACAACCTCGAATTAATTGGAACACAACGAATCTCCTGAGGTGTCTTCCGAACTCCGGAATAGTTAAATGGCGAGAGGCGAACGAGAAAGGAAAACACTTGAGCCGAGGGAAAACTATAATCACTACCGAGAATTAGAATTGAATCCACCGAAGAAGAAAAAGAGATGAAGAATGTCAACCGAGACGAGAATTCACCGATTGAAATGATTGAGGGAAGACTGAAGAGGCTCCGCATGAATGAAATAAATGCTCGAAACAGACTCAGGCTCCGGGAAGAAGAGGGTGGGAGGGTGGGAAAACAAAGGCAACTTCGAAGGGGGAACCGACGAATATCTTGAAGAGAAAACACCGGTTGAAATGATTGAGGAGAGAATGCAAAGGCTTCACACGAGTAGGATGGATACTTGATTATGGACTCTGGCTCCAAGGAGAAAAAGGGGTGGTCGGGTGGGAAAATAAAACAATTGAGGATTGAACTTGGCAAAGATGAAGAGGCTCGAGTCAACTTGACGAGAAAAGCACCGGAAGCAAAGAGCTGAGGAACAACGATCGAAAAACCAACTGCGTGATCCTAAAGAAAAATTTGAAGGGGAAGACGTGTAAGTCTAAACACCTACGTCAAGATTCCTCACCAGAGCGACGAAGGGGCTGAGGAGTAAAAAGAATTCCTACTCTACGATATAACTAGACTCCAAAAACAGTTTTCTTTCTAGACTCGACATCGACCAAACTACACGATCAATCAAGGGGGCTCCTATGGTCGGTCGAGGCTCTGATACCAACTTGTCACGCCCAATATGCGATACTATCCTAAAGAGACTCGAAGGTCCCACCAAGGATAGAACCGCATATTGATACGCTTTTTAAAGGTGGATATCATTACATCAACATTACATAATAGATGGGGATACATACAAAAGACATACAATGCCCCACGAATACAACATCATCTTACATAAGAGCACCATCCGACTATGAATGAAACACAAAGAGAAACTCAAATGACATCCACCCTGCTAGCCCAGGCTGCCGACCTGGAACCTATCCCCTGATCAAAGAAGAAGCAGAAGAAGAACTCCAAGACAAGAAAACATCGCTCTCGCGTCATGATCATCGCAAAACCTGTACCCGCAACTGTTGTTGTAGTAATCTGTGAGCCACGAGGACTCAGCAATCCCATTACCATGGGTATCAAGACTAGCAAAGCTTAATGGGTAAGGAAGGGATAAAGTGGTGAGGTTGCAGCAGCGACTAAGCATATATGGTGGCTAACATACGCAAATGAGAGTGAGAAGAGAGCAAAACGGAACGGTCGTGAAGCTAGCAATGATCAAGAGGTGATCCTGAACTCCTACTTACGTCAAACAGAACCCAAAGACCGTGTTCACTTCCCGGACTCCACCGAAAAGAGACTATCACGGCTACACACGCAGTTGATGCGTTTTAATTCGGATCTGGTGTCAATCTACAACCGAACATTAACAAATTCCCATCTGCCCATAACCGCGGGCACGGCTTTCGAAAGTTTATACCCTGCAGGGGTGTCCCAACTTAGCCCATGATAAGCTCTCGCGATCAACGAAGGATATACCTTCTCCCAGGAAGACCCGATCAGACTTGGAATCCCGGTTTACAAGACATTTCGACAATGGTAAAACAAGACCAGCAAGACCGCCCGATGCCCCGACAATCCCTATAGGAGCTGCACATATCTCGTTCTCAGGGCAACACCAGATAAGCTAAGCGTACAGGTACCGACGTAACCCAAGTTGCCAAGGGATGGTCCCGCACGGTGCTCTAGTTTGGACCAACACTTAGACAAGCATTGGCCTGGGGGGGCTGTAATAAAGATGACCCTTGGGTTAATTACTCCCAAGGGAAATATAGGTGGTGGTGAGGCAAATGGTAAAACCAAGGTTGGGCCTTGCTGGAGGAGTTTTATTCAAAGAGAACTATCAAGGGGGTCCCATAAATCACCCGACTACGTAAGGAACACAAAATCCGGGAACATAACACCGGTATGACGAAAACTAGGGCGGCAAGAGTGGAACAAAACACCAGGCATAAGGCCGAGCCTTCCACCCTTTACCAAATATATAGATGCATTAATTAAATAAGAGATATTATGATATCCCAACATAATCTTGTCCACCATGGAGAAATCTTCAACTTCACCTGCAACTAACAACGCTATAAGAGAGGCTGAGCAAAGCGGTAACATAGCCAAACAACGGTTTGCTAGGAAGGGTGTCAAAGGTTAGAGGTTCATGGCAATTTGGGAGGCTTGATGAGCAAAAGATAGGTAGCGCAGCAAAGCGATAGAACGAAGCAACTAGCATAGCAATGATAGTAGTGAGATCCAGGGTAGCGGTCATCTTGCCTGAAATCCCGCAAGGAAGAAGAACGAGTCCATGAAGAAGATGAAGCCACGAAGACGAACCAAGCGTAGACGAACGAATCCTCACGATCGCAACGAAACAGGAACTATCAAAAAGAAGCACACAACATGGTAAACACACCACACATGAACAAGGCATGATGCACAACAAGCATGATGCATGACAAGACTACATAAAGCTACTCATGGCAAGAGATGATGCAAACAAGAGCAACACATCAAGGCAAGTTTAAATGAGGCCGGGAACAACATATAACAATTCCGGTAAGTCCTCATATGCAAATTTCGAAATTGATCCAGATCTGAATAAACATTATGTTCAAGTTGTTAAACAGCAAGTTAAGATGCACCAAGATGATCTACACGAAATTCTAGTCAAGTTACATATAAAGTTCATTTAGTTCGGAGCTACGGCCTAGAAGATATGAGCAAAACAAGTTAAACATGGCATTGATGCAAAATGCACTCAAACATCAAGAAAACACCTCAAAACATGGATGCAACATGATAATATGAAGCTACACTAAAAAACAAGCAAGTTTCATATAGAGCACACTCAAAACGGAGCAACGGTCTAACACATACACTCCAAACATGATATAGCAACAATCTGTCCAAAACAACAACTAGGCATATTGCAAGCATCAAAACAACATGCTACAGCATCTCAACGTAAAAACAAAAGGCATGGGCATGAAGTACAGGTAAAGCATAACAAAACATGAACACTGATCTATCTCCAGAAATCATTAGAACATGCTTTGCAGAAATCATTAGAACACACATGGCAAGATTGCAAATAATATCAGTTTCAAGCTTTGCAGAAATAACCTCAGGTTGCAATGTTTAGAGTTATCAAAAAACACGTTACAGAAACTTATCATGGCAAATAAAGGCATGGCATGAATCTACTAATTGCATAGATCAAATGTCCTTTACTGACCATGAGCCAAAAAGGATCAGAAAATATGATGGCGCCCATGTAAAGATAGCAAGTTATATTACAGATTTAAACATGGCAGGAACAACAATAAGTAGGCATGTTGGTGAGCTTGTACCACTCACCACAGAGCAAAACATGGCATGTCAAGGCAATCAACAGTAAGAAGACATGTTTATGAAGCCAAGCATGGCAAGGGCAAGTTCATAGGGTGCATGGATCACTAGCAAAACACATGGCAAAACTGAACTTCATGTTAACAGGCTGACAACAACATCATTTAGCAAGTTTAGAGCGAGATATGAACAATCTACATCAATATATAAATGCAACCAGGGGCATGGATGGATAGCTCATAACCATATGTACAAAACATCCTTACTGAAGTATCTCAAAATAAGCATGGATCTCTCTGTAGCATCAAGTTTACATGGCATAAAAATAACGGCAGAACAGGGACTAAAATCAGCAACATCACGAGGCTTAGTTTACATGCTTGTGCTAGTCACCACATTGATCACAAAAAATACATGGAATACACCCCTGGAAAGATGGCATGGCATAGATCAAAACACATGTAGACATCAACCTCATAGGATGCACACATCAAACATGGCAAAAATGACAAATGAGCATGTTATAACAGTTTCAGCAGATTAACAACAACATGCACTCTTGCAATGATAATTAGGGTATCAACATGAGCTCAAATGAAAATGATGCTATGGAATGAAATGAAGTACTCGTCGAGGCGAACAATTTGACATATTACACGCACGAAACGGAGCTACGGATGTAGAGATACGGCATGATGAACTAGGCATGATAATACTGAAATATTCGGGACTTAGCAGATTTTTACCACTCCGAAAAACGTGGACGGGGAGGACCTGGGACGGAGGGAACCGGGGAAGGGTCGACGTTTGGATGGCGAGCCTGGTGGATCTGGTCCAGGCCGCCGGATCCGGATCGGTGGCGGCGGCCGGTGACGACGGCGAAGTCGCTGGTGATGGCGGGGACGATGGGAGGCGGCGACCGGCGCGGCGACGGAGGGCGCAGATCCGTCCGGCGACGGGGCGGCTGCCGGCGGGGAGGGGCGACGCGCAGGGCGACAGTCGGAAGAGGCGGCGCGGCCGTGCTGACCGGCGCC
>NC_057803.1:712495158-712507077 GCF_018294505.1 Triticum aestivum
CGCGGGCTCGCGCGGGCCCGCTTTCCGGCCCCGCGGGCCGCGGGCGGCGGACGGCGGCGGCGGCCACATGGCATGCTCTGATTGGGCGCGGGGGCGGTTGGACATGTCCGGCGGCGGGACAGACATGTCCGGCTGCGGGTAGGGATGGATCTAGGGTTTGGACTGCGCGGAAAAATCGGGGAGGGGCACATATATATAGATGGAGGGAGCTAGGAGTGTCCAAATGAGGCACGGTTTTCGGCCACGCGATCGTGATCAAACGACCGAGAGCATGGAGGGGAGTTTGCTGGGTTTTGGGCCACTTTGGAGGGGTGTTGGGCTGCAAGACGAAAGGGGCTTTTACGGTTACTCGGTTAACCGTTGGAGTATCAAACGACCTCCAAATTGGACGAAACTTGACAGGCGGTCTACCGGTGCTATACCGAGGCCGCTTGGCAAGCCTCGGGCCATTCCGAGAAAGTTTAACACCCACTCACGACGAGAGACAAAAGGGGGACGTCGGAGGGCATAGGAGTGCCGGATTGCGAAACGGACAACGGGGAAAATGCTCGGATGCATGAGACGAACACGTATGCAAAATGAGATGCAGATGATGACATGATAAAATGCAACACGCAAGCAAACGACATGGCAATGACGGCGAATAACTGGCAGACACCTGGCGCATCGAATCCGGGGCGTTACACTGTCTCTTGTTGATACTCATCCCCCGGTTTCCTACCATAACCGAGGAGGAGGCTGGCGTTTTGGCATTGGCCGCGTCAGAAGTTTTCGCCTGTGCCTGGACATTAGGGGCTTAGGGCACTGTGCTGCCCATTATCATAAAGTCCGAATACCTTAGGGAGTGTTCGGCGTCTCGAGTTAGGCCTTATATGCATCAGCTCCGAATCATGTCTTTGGTCAAGTGTTGGGTTTGCCCGGCTCCTGTGTTTTGCTGCCTTACGTTCCGCTCCATCGGCTAACGCGGCACCAGGAGAACTACTGCGGTTGTGCCCCGATTCGGCCGGGTGAGCACCTCAGTAGAGAAAGCCGAAAACTGACTGTCATGATACAGTGAGAGACTGGTCAACCACTCGATCGACTATTGGAATGTTTAGAATTCCTCCGCTTTGACGAAGGACCGCTTCCCGGTCAGGCACACACGCGCCCCGAGTTTGGAGAGCGCGGTGCCTCTAGGGGCTATATCGTAGCCCCACCATCGAGCTCCTATGGCTAAGTGAAAGTGATAAGCATTATAGTCCGGTTGCCTAGTTTGCTACGCTATCACCTCCTTCAAAGGACCAAGACGTTGGATTAAGTGTGAAAATGCGCTTTTTTTTTGCAAACACCCCCGCACTATGTGCGTGGGGGCTGAAGCCAAAGACTGCCATCTTTCAGGTTATACATACATATACATTAACGGCTGCACAGGAGATATTTCAATACTTGAACGCACAAGTATAAAAAGTCATTATATTATAAATATGATCTCACAAATCATACACGTCATTTGAACATGACATTTTTCGAGCACTGCGACTATTAAACGAGCGCCCGACAGTATTCCTCAAAATAGTGCTCGGTGGGTAATCGGCTCTCACCCGAACCCCGGGACACAACATCGGTGGCATTCATCTCCGCCCAGTATGTCTTAACAAGGGCAAGAGCCATCCGTGCACCCTCTATGCAGGCCGACTGCTTCATCGCCTTGATATGCGGCACCGCCCCAAGGAATTGCTGTAATAAACCAAAATAACTTTTCGGCTTGGGCCTTTCCGGCCACAGATGAGCCACCACATCCGTCATGGCTAGTCCGGACAATCTATTCAGCTCAGCCCACTCAGCTAACTGATCGGTCAACAGCAGTGGACGCTCCGGACTATGGAATTGAGACCAAAACAGCTCTTCCATTTGATGATCCTTCTGACTTCGGAAATGCCGAACTGCGTTCGCCGCACTCACCGACAAATCCAGATAGGGATCCTCCGAACTCCACAGCTGGCCCAACTGAGCATACCTCGGATCCGTGAATTTCCTACGTAACAGGAAGGGCTTTCCAGCCACCATGTCTCCGGCCTGACGCCATTCCTCCTTTATAGCCCGCATTGAAGAACGGGCATCCTTGGCTTCGGCGGCGGCCTTCTTCAGGTCCTCTTGCTCCGATTGGCATTCTCTTTCAAGAACCTCATAGTGGTCGGTAGCATATTTTAATTTCATGGCCATTGCAGCCATTTCCTCCCTGCTTCGGCAGTGAGCAGCCTTCTCGGCTTTTAGCCCCTCCGCTGCCTTCAAGGCAGCCGCATCACTTTTTCTGGCTTGGTCCTTGGCTCGAGCAAGCTCCGCCTGAAGGTCTTCCACAGCAGCGGCACCATCTGCATCAAGCATACACGTTGTAAGGAGTGGGCGTCAGCTCCCTTACCAGGTGACCGCGGAAATACCATTTACCTTGCGACTCGTCAAGTCGTTTATTGACCAGTGTGATGTCCACATCCGCAATGTCGAGTTGCCACTTCAGTTCGGCAACTCTATCAGTCCGGCTGGCCACCGAACGCTCCGCCACCTGCATAGTAAAGGCGACATTTCGTTACTAAGATTATGATCCTGGGCACACTGTCGCTTTCGACTACATACTGAGTCTCAGGGGCTACTATCTATACAGGGCGCACCCTATGTGCAACACTGTCACAAGGTATGTCATTTTTTTGCGTACCTCAAACCCCTTCAGTAAACTTCCGACGGCCTCATGTAACCCGCTTTCGGCGGATGAGATCCTTTCAATCACCGCACTCATTAATGCGCGGTGATCTTCTGAGAGAGACGCCCTCTCGAGCAAACCCAGCAGCTCCACCGGCCGCACTCCAGTGGGTGCCGAACTCCCAGGCCCCGTCGGACTCGGGGAGACCCTCCGTGACGACACCTCAGGGTCGTCCGCCCCGCCTGATGGGTCGGCAAATGGAGGCGTTTCACTCTCCATCATCGCCGGACGAAGGTCCCCCGAGGATGAGCTCTGCTGGGAAGGGCTGAGATCCGAACTACAAGGTAAAAACTTTGGTTATCCTTAGGAATAAAATAGGATTGCCTTTTATTGTAAAACTTCCCTTCTTTCTACTTACGGCTTGCTGGAGGGCTGATTCCTTTGGGGAGACTGTACGGCCGGGAGTCCTCCCGGCGCAGGACCTTCCGGTGTAGATTTCTTTCCCCGCTTCGAGGCTTTGGCATCCGGGTTTGCGGAAGCGGTCCTCTTCTCCCCCTGGAGGGAGGGATTCTTGATTCCCCCCTTACTGAGAGCCTCCTTAACAGAGGTGGTGGTTTCCCTGTTCCCCCCTTCGCCTTCCTCCGAAGGCGCAACCTTCAACATTTTGATTAACACGGGACCCGGCGTGGTCTCAGGGAGGGGGGCCGGACACCGTATCAGTTTCGCTTGCGCTATCCACTCCTGTTCAAGGGATAGCTGGTTAAAAAGCAAATCCATGATAAATAAATGGATGATATGTCCAGTCACTGGGCTACTTACTTGAGTATCCGGGCAATTGCAGCTTAGGCCAGCATCCTCGGTCAAGTCCGGACACACTTCTTGTGATCCGAAGAACACTTTGTACATCTCCACGGGTTTTGTACCCATAAAGTGTTGGAGAGCTCGTGGTCCCTCCAGATTGAATTCCCACAGGTGGAGGGGGCGACGTTTGCAGGGCAGAAGACGCCGAATCAGCATAACCTGCGTCACTACAACCAGATTGATCTCCCTCTCTTGGAGATCTCGAATCCGGCCCTGCAATAGGGGTACGTCCTTGGGCGGCCCCCAGTCCAACCCTTTATTGACCCATGATGTCAGCCATAGTGGAGGGCCCGGGCGAAAGGTGGGCGGCGGCCTCTGCCTGCTGCCCCTGGGAGCGGTGATGTAGAACCACTCCTGTTGCCACAAACCGAGCTCCTCCTGAAAAGAGCCCTCGGGCCATGGAGCATCGGCCCTCTTGCTTATGACCGCCCCTCCGCACTCTGCCTGACGCCCCTCAATCATCTTCGGCTCCACATTGAAGGTTTTGAGCCACAAACCAAAGTGAGGGGTAGTGCGGAGGAAGGCTTCGCAAACAACAATAAATGATGAGATATGGAGGATAGACTCTGGAGCCAGGTCGTGGAATTCCAGCCCATAGTAAAACAGGAGCCCCCTCATGAAGGGATCCAATGGGAAGCCTAAACCCCGACGGAGGTGAGGTACGAACACGACGCTCTCACCAGGCTCAGGGGTAGGAATGACTTGCCCTTGGGCAGGCAACCTGTGCGAAATCTCATATGTTAAGTACCCGGCGTCCCTAAGCTTTAGCACGTCCTCCTTCGTGACGGAGGAGGGCATCCACCGGCCCTGAAGATCGGAGCCGGACATTGTCGAAGGTCCGAAGTACCCAAATCTGGAGCCCGGGGTGTTGGAACTCGGGGCGAGGGGCGGGTTCGATTGAGGATTGAAGAAAAGAACGGGCCTTGGTCTCATTATAAAGGGTGAGAATACCAAGAGCCGTCTCCGTGACCGTTTAGAACTCGCCTTCGATGGAGGGGGCGTGGCAACAGGCACAGTTGGGTTACCCACGCCCGTATTGATGAGAATCCCGGAATAAGGGGAACGTGATCTCTGCTTCGACAAGACGTGCCAAGGAAACCGCTTCGCTAAACGCGCTGAGGCGGTATAATAAAAATGATTCAAGTAAAGGCTTGGTTGTGGTGTGACGTCACGCCACGAAATACGTCAGAATATTGAACTTGTGCAAATATTATTCTCTCTACGATGGAATGTGGAATTTAGTTTGTAGAGCCGGACACTATCCTGGTGTTCACAATCTTCTACAAATTATTCGGAGGAGGAACCCGCCTTGCAACGCCGAAGACAATATGCGCGCCAGACTCATCATCATTGAAGCCTGGTTCAGGGGCTACTGAGGGAGTCCTGGACTAGGGGGTGTCCGGATAGCCGAACTATCATCATCGGCTGGACTCCAAGACTATGAAGATACAACATTGAAGACTTCGTCCCGTGTCCGGATGGGACTTTCCTTGGCGTGGAAGGCAAGCTTGGCGATACGGATATGTAGATCTCCTACCATTGTAACCGACTCTGTGTAACCCTAGCCCTCTCCGGTGTCTATATAAACCGGATGGTTTTAGTCCATAGGACAACAACAATAACAACAATCATACCATGGGCTAGCTTCTAGGGTTTAGCCTCCTTGATCTCGTGGTAGATCTACTCTTGTAATACCCACATCATCAATATCAATCAAGCAGGACGTAGGGTTTTACCTCCATCAAGAGGGCCCGAACCTGGGTAAAACATCGTGTCCCTTGTCTCCTGTTACCATCCGCCTAGACGCACAGTTCGGGACCCCCTACCCGAGATCCGCCGGTTTTGACACCGACAAGGGGTCTCTTGCATTTTACCCTACACAGGTATATGTATTGGCCTTTGGCCCTCCTGTGAAAGTAGTTGCTCATTCCTAACACAAACAACCCCCCATTGCTGCAGCTCAAAACTAGGTTCATTACCACCAGCAGAACATCCCCAGTCAAACTGATCCCAAGGCGCTTGCACGACAAACTGAACCCAAGAACAACAAGAATTACCCTGTGCCACCATGTATGCAAAGCATGTACGTACTCTATTTTTTGGGGAAAGTACATACTCTATTAAAGTTCAGATGTGTTGAATCAGGGCCAAAAGCCAAGTAATAGCAAGAAGGACCAGCGATTATTATACACTCTGACTGCAGAAATAGAATACCAATCAATTGCAATTCGATAGGGACGACCTTTGATTGTAAACTCCAACTTGCTAAAAAATTGCCCAATCACTGAACTCATACTAAGTTGCATATTACTGAACTGCCTCTTCGTACTAATTGACTCTGGGCATTCGCTTCTTTCTGCTTGCTCACCAAGATTCCGAAGGGATGACCATATCTCAACACATGGATTTTATTCCCGCAAAAACAGTTCATTCCTCAACTCGAGTACCTCATCTCCTGGATCCCTAGGAAGCAGAACTATCAAGAAAAGCCGGTTCACCAGTACATGGGTGATCTTTGAGAGCAAACAACAACTGCACTGATTGACTGATTGTCAAGCCCACAACAATATACAAAACAGTGAGCTGGGTACTGAGGAAAATAGATGCCAAACCACTAAAATAATTAACTATGCGCGCCAGCCTTCCCACCATTTTACTGCCCAAGAATGCACAACAAGAGTTCCGGCTGCAAGGTGCCCATCCTGAAAAGCCAAGCGATCTCCCACTGGAGCAGCACGGTGTCATAATGTACAGTACGGTTGTTGCCATAGCTTGAATAGGCACAACAGATGTTGAAATAAGCATGAAGGTCAGTAGGTTGCATTGGCAGGCTTAAATTCCCCATGATTTCCACTTCTCACTGAATTTGCCAACACACAGATATCCTCATAAACTGCATTTTTCCAACCAAAGTTGCAGCAGTAATTAGCCTATGGATTTTGGTTCCAGGATCCCATGGTGAGATAAACCTTTGCACTATTTGTGACATACAGTGGTAAGAGCATGAAATTCTGCAAGCCACTCATCATATCTCCCAAATCAGAAACATTGGGAAACGAGAAGTGCGAGGTTTCAGGAGGCCACGTAGTCAGGTAGGCCAGCCAGAACGAGACCATGGATAAATTGTGTTCCAGAGTGTCCAGCAGCATGTAGAATACTTCAGCCAGCGAAAGTTCAATTGGTTGACAAGACTGATTCAGTTGTAACCCAATTTCAGATTACACAGCTAAGTGGACTCCAGGAGAATGTACAATATTTAGCTCGACTAGTTTCCTAACTGCAATACCACCATCAGAATATCCCCAAGCAATCTTCCATTGAAAAAATTCAGAACTAGTTTGATACACCTTAAGAGCCGCCCTTGATCGGAGCAAATCGAGTGAATTGCAGAAAACCACCACATTTCAGCTTAGGTTTGCAGGAAACACTCTTCTACGTTTTTGCTGCAGAAAACACTGATTTTTTCTAATCTTTTGCAGAAAGCACCAAACCTCCTGTTCGGGCAGTTTAAGCACTTTTATGACAGGTGGGACCCTGTCTTGTCGATGTGCCTCACGGTCGCGAGCTGGCGGCGTCTAATGGTGCTACAGTGCCGACCGACACCCCCGCTAGGTCAAGAGACCAGATCGAATCGACACCTCTCCCGCATCTGAAAATTTCCCCACCATCCCCGCGATGGCGCGCTCTCCTCTATCTCTGTCTCATTCATGGCAACGGCGATCCCGGATGCCAGCGGCGGAGTGGATGGCGGAGGTGGCGATGGCGTAGGAGGGTTGTTTGGCGGCGGTGGAGATCCAAAGCCACCCGAGGAGGTCTGCGGTAGCTCTAACCCTAGCCAGGGCCTGCGGAGCAGACCACCATCCCCGTCGGTGGAGTACCGCGCCGCCGGCGCTCTGGCCCGTGCTGTGCAGGCTACTCTGACGGGGAGCCACCACTGGGCATCTGCATTCGGCGGTGTGGAGTAAGATATCTCCTCTGCCTCCCCACCCCCCTCATTTTGTGTCGATTCCATAGTTAGGGTTAGGGTTAGGTGTGTAAACACAGCATTAGATTGTAGTGATATTAGTATGCTCTGTTTAGGAGAGAATATAGTGATACTTTTTGTGATTTTAATTGCTATTTGGGTTAGGATGCTCTGTTTAGATTGTAGTGGCAAGCAGGACAGCCTTGGGTTAGGTGTGTAAATCAAAAATGGATCTTTTGCCTAGTACTAAGTGTTCATCTGCTTTTTGTAGTGGCAAGCAGCATAGCCTTATTGAAATTGGTATGCATAGTATATTTTAAATATGTCACTTGTATTGTTTGTAGTTAGTGTTATACTGTTTAATTAATAAGTACAAGAATTGTTCCTTTTTGTAGCTTGTTTGATGATGTTTGGGAGGTTAGACTGCACTTTCATGACATGGATAACTTCGAAAGGACTATGTGTGTTTCAGACATCACTTTTTTCAATATGTTAGCACTCATAGAGACAGCAGGATATGGAAGTAAAGACTATATGTATTATGTGAGGGATGTTGGGTTGGGAGTAGCTGGTTTGGAGGAGATATGTGATGATGACAAGGTGGATGAGATGCTGGATGACATTGCCAATAAAGATCAGAACATAGTAAACCTGACAATAGTTAGGGGTAGTGAGCCCAGACCTGTAGATATAAACAGAGGTTATATTTTGATCAGCAAGTTCCTATAGGCAATGTTGGAGAGAGCAATGTATATGAGGTGAATGATGTTGGGGTGTTGTACAAGTCACCATCCAAAGTATCAAAAAGAGATGCAGTAATTGAGGAGCCTGAACCAATCCAGTTTTGCTCCACACAGCAGAGCCACAATGTTGATATGGAGCAAGGCAATGAAGCAGATGTTGATATTGAGCAAGGCAATGGAGATGATGTTGACATGGAGCAACAGGAGTTAGACATAAGTATGGAGCTTAGAAGGAGATCAAAAATTCAGAGATTTAAGCAGCATCAGAAGAATGTTTAGAGGGTGCAGGCAGTGAAAAGAAAACTTCCTGTGTTACTAACTGAAGATGACTCTGAGTTGGAGGAAGATGATGATTTCATGTCTAGGATGGCTGAGCTAAAGAGGCAGAGAGAGGACCCACTCTTACATTTTGAAGGTGACACAGATGTAGATGAACCTTATGAGATACAAGAGGAAGTGCATGAGGAAAATGCAGAGCAAGAGGAGCATGGAGATCATGAGGAACTTGAAAATGAGGTGCTACCACAGGGGCAAAAGAGGAAGAAGTTGAAAGTAAGAAGGGGGCCAACCACAAGATCACATGCTAGCTTGGAGCAACATTTTGAGGATGTTTGGGTACCATCATCTGATGAGGATCCAGATCCTGGTGATTTGAAGGAGGAGCAAGATGATGGGGTTGTACCCCTAGCATTTGTGCTAGGCAGTAAGTCTAGGGCTAAAAAACCAAAACCAAGGGTATGGTATCATGAGGATAGAGAGAGCCCAAAGCTCCAGTTTGCTAAGAAGTTATTCTTTGATAATGTGTACCAATTTAGAAGGGCACTTCTCACTTTCCAAATAGCACAAAACAGAAACTATCAGTTTCATAGGAACTGCAATGATAGAATTATAGCTGTGTGCACACATGAACACTGCCCTTTCTTCAGTGCAGCTTCTGTGGTGGGAAAAGAGAAAACTTCCTGCATTAGGAAAACTAATTTGTTGCACACATGTCCAGCTATAGCAGAGAGCACCAAGGTGACTACAAAGTGGGTTACACTTGAAGTTTTAGAAGCAATAAGAACAGACTTGAACACATCAATAAGTACAATAATGCAAAATCTGAAGAGCAAGTATGGAGTTGAGATCAGCACTCATATGGCCTACAGGGCTAATAACAATGCTATTAAGGTGGTGTAGATCAGAGGGGGCAATACACCAGGATAAGGGATTACTTGCAGGCTGTGTTAGACACCAATCCAGGTAGTAGGTGCATTGTCACTACTAAGTTCCTAAAAGACCATCCAAGCATCAATCCAAGGTTCCATGGTTTGTTCATATGTTTGAATGCTTGCGAGGAGGGATTTCTGAATGGATGCAGGCCATTCATAGGTGACTACTAAACTATGTTATATATGACATAAATGTCGTGCACCATACTTTTTTATAACATATCTTGTGTGCCATTGCAGGTGTGGATGGATGTTTCATCAAGCTCTCAACTGGCCAACAAATCCTTGCTGCCACAGGAAGGGATGGGAATAATAACATCTATCCCATTGCCTTTGGAGTTGTGGACAAAGAACACACAAAGAGTTGGACCTGGTTTCTCACAGAACTGAAGGCAACTATTGGTGGAGAATCTGGGAGATTTGGTTTTTACACCATAATCTCTAATAGACAGAAGGTAATATATAATTTGCTTAGTATTCATTGGTCATTACTAGTTGATATAAGTATTTCATAGTAATTGCTAGAAGTAGTTAATATTTTCATTGCTCATTACTAGTTGTTATAAGTAGTTCATACTAATTGGTAGAAGTAGTTAAAATTCTTTTCTTATTAGTAAGTTTGGTAATTTCTCCAAATAATGTCTTCTGAAAGCTGTGAGTCAAGTTTCTCCAATTGCCCCCAAAGATTCTGCCTTAGACATATCTACCAAAATTTCCAGACTGCTGGTTTTAGGGGGTCAGAATTAAAGAAGTTCATGGATAAGGCAAGTTACTCCTATACTGAACATGGCCATCTTGCTGCAATATATGCTCTTAAAGTAGAGTGTATGGCTGCCTGGACTTGGTTAAATAAAATTCCTAGACATGCTTGGGCTAGATATGCCATGGACTTCAACTGCAAAACTGACCTAGTTGTCAACAATATTAGTGAGGTGTTCAACAAGATGATATTAGATGTGAGGGGTAAACCAGTAAAGACCATGGTAGATGGAATCAGGACTAAGTTGATGGTCAGATTCAATACAAATAGGAGTAAAACAGAGTTAGCCAAGTGGGAAATATGTCCAACATATGCTGAGTTACTTGAAGAAGCAAAGAAACACTCTAGGAACTGTCAAGCATTGATGGCTGGGCCAAATATTTACCAAGTGACAAGCAATGAGAATACCTATGCAATTAACTTGCAGCATAGGACATTTGGGTGCAGAAAATGAGATATGACTGCAGTGCCATGCAATCATGCAGTCTCTGCTATTACCAAAGCCAAATTAAGGCCTGAAGATTTTGTGCGTGACTTCTTCAAAAAGCCTATGTATCTGGCTGCATACAGTCCCATCATATTTCCTGTACCTGGACCTGACCTCTGGACTAAGACCAAAACTAGAGACATAGAACCCCCAGTTTTCAAGGATAAACCAGGGAAGAAGCAAACCAAAAGGAGAAGGAGCCAGTTTGAGCCACCAGCACCTAAAGATACATCTAGGATGGCATCAATTACATGCAGCAATTGCAATCTTGTGGGTCACAGATACACATCTTGCCACAAAACACTAAAGCCAGCTCTAGCAATGAGAAAGAACAGGCATGAGGTTAGTCTCTGTTTGCATACTTGTTGTCATCTATTTCTGTTTTGTACCACTTTGAATGTATTAACTTGCTGCCATTTTCAAATGCAGTCAAACAGGACAGAGGAGGGTACCACATCTACTACTGCAGCTTCATCTGTTGCAGCTCCAGCAAATAGGACACCACCAGTAGCAAGCAGCACAACAACTCCAGCAAGCAGGCCAAGCAGCTCAGCAGCTCCAGCAAGCAGGCCAAGCAGCTCAGCAGCTCCAGCTAGGAGGCTAAGCAGCTCAGCAACTCCATCTAGGACATCCTTCTTGGCAACAAGACAGAGGAAGAAACCATCAAGGCTGAAGGATTACTTTTATGCTTCAGGGAACTAATGTGCTTTGGAAAAACTGTTGATGATGTGATCAAGCAAAACTGCTAATTGCTATGATCTATTTTGGGAACTTATGCTGATTTGATGTTATGATACTGTAATAACTACTACTGATGGTCTTGCTTTTATGAGAATTATGCACTATGATGTTGTTCTTGTTGTTATGATGTTCAATTTGATGATCAATATGATGGTCTGGCTGCTACCATGTTCAATTTGATCCATATTATGGTCTTGCTGTTAGAAAATTAAACACTTATTGATGATGGTCTTGCTATTAGGAAAATTAAACACTGGTTGATGATGGTGATCAAGGTGCCCCTAGGGCCATTCTGTCGATGAATCGATGACATGAGGGTCAAGGTACCCATAGGGCCATTCTGTCGATGAATCGATGAAATGGTGGTCAAGCTACCCCTAGGGCCATTCTGTCGATGAATCAATGACATGAGGGTCAAGGTACCCTAGGGCCATTCTGTCGATGAATCGATGACATGAGGGTCAAGGTACCCCTAGGG
>NC_057803.1:712507360-712525633 GCF_018294505.1 Triticum aestivum
AAATGGTGGTCAAGGTACCCCTAGGGCCATTCTGTCGATGAATCGATGACATGAGGGTCAAGGTACCCTAGGGCCATTCTATCGATGAATCGATGAAATGGTGGTTAAGGTACCCCTAGGGCCATTCTATCGATGAATCGATGACATGAGGGTCAAGGTGCCCCTAGGGTCATTCTGTCGATGAATCGATGAAATGGTGGTCAAGGTACCCCTAGACCCATTCTGTCGATGAATCGATCAAATCTTGGTCAAATTGGATCCAACCCCATTGATAAAAAATAGTAAGTTAAATTACTTGGTTGACAGATTCATACTCAAATACTGAATAGATGATAATCATCTAAACCATATAAAACCAAATTGTACTAAGCACATAAAGCATATAACATCAAATTTGACTCACATTCATTAAGGTTCATCAAGGTTGGATCCAACACAATGGATCACAACATACATACTTAAATTACTGGGTTCACACATTCAAACTACAGTACTAAATAGATGATTGTCATCTACATTACAACACTGCTGGATCCAACACCTTGGATCACAAAATACATAGTTAAAGTAGTTGAGGACCAAGTTCATACTAAAGTTTTGCATAGAAGACTATCATCTATATACAGATAGATGATTATCATACTAGTAGACACCCCTACTCATCTAAGATGACCTTCACCCCCTGAAGCTTCTGCTTTATCTTCTCCTCAGACTTTTGAAGCTCAGAAATGTGATGCTGCAATTTAAGCCTCTCTTATGTCAGCCTTTCCTTCTCCTTCAAATGATTTAACTTCAAGTTCCTAATCACATTGGCTTGACCACCTGACAGGTTCACTAGAGTCTCATACTTTTGCAGCAGCTTCTTCTTCTCCTCCTCTTTCTTTGACAGCTCTGCCTTCAAGTTGCCCACTACAGTTTCTAGCTCATCAATCTTCAAATCAACATATTCCTTCTGCTCCTTCTGATTGTTTAACTCCACACCCTTCTACTACTGGGCATCCAAGAGAGCATTGACATCAGCATACAAACTGTCATAATCCTCCTGTACTTTCTTCTTGTCCTCTTCTTTCTTTGCCAGCTCTGACTTCAAGTTGCCCACTACAGTTTCTAGCTCTGCAATCTTCACATCAAGACATTGCTTCTGCTCCTTCTGATTGCTCAACTCCAGACCCCTCTGTTGCTGGGCATCCAAGAGAGCATTGACATCAGCATACATACTGTCATAATTCTCCTGTAGTTTCTTCTTCTCTTCTGTCAGGTTGTAGATTACAAAGGAACTCTCCAGATTGTCATTGGTCCTACCTAACTTACTCTCCTCATACATATCCCATAACTTGGCCAATGCCTTCTCCATTGAGTCTGGCCATTCAAAATCAATCCATTGAACTACTCCACAATTTATGCGTTCCTGTAAAATAAACAATAAAACGCTCCAATAAAACAATAAATAATCATCTATGTGTGTAGGCTGAAGACCACTGTTAAGTGCCATACTCCATAAGCTAACATGTTCAGGGGGTCTAATATGTGTAGCAAACATATCACACAGCAAACAAATAAACAATGACCACTGTTAAACAAGTAATTAAGCACTGACCGTAATAAACAATGACAACCATCCACTCACTGGATAAAACAAGTTAAACAAAGACTAAGCACTTAACCAAGCTTAACAACTTTATAAACAAAGCAGTAATCACTAACCACAATAAACAATGTGTACCATCTGATGACAAGGCATGTCAGGTAAAGGTAAAGAAATACCAAACTTAGCACATTCAGCAATGAACACCTTCACTTATAAAGGATCATACCTTCTTAGCACATCCTAGAAACCTCCTCCCGGTGTGCATCCCTTCAAATGCAACTAAGCGCTCGGCCGGCTCGCCGTGTTCGCATAAAACATTCACATCTGCGTCAGTACCTAGGTTCAGCTCGAGCTCATTCACAAAATCCCCAAATCACTAACCCTAACCCTAACCCTAGCTGTAGCAAACTGACCTTGATGATGCCATCGCAGGAGGAGGAGATGTTCATGACTGAATCCTCACTGGTCTCGTCGCTCCACGACACCATGGCCACGGGGGAGCAGCAGAACGGCGGCCGGCGTTGTGGCGGCGTCGGGGGAGAAGAACAGAGCGAGGAGAGGAGAGCAGAGTGACGCGAGGAGAGGGCGAGGCAGATGAGAGAGCTGAGCTGGTTTCTATCGGCGCAACGACGGGCACTGTAGCGCCGTTAGACGGCGTCAGCTCGCGACCGTGAGCCACGTCGACAAGACAGGGTCCCACCTGTCATAATAGTGCTTAAACTGCCCGAACAGGAGGTTTGGTGCTTTCTGCAAAAGATTAGAAAAAAATCAGTGTTTTCTGCAGCAAAAACGTAGAAGAGTGTTTCCTGCAAACCTAAGCTGAAATGTGGTGATTTTCTGCAATTCACTCGAGCAAATCAGACAACAAAGTTGTTGTTATTAACCTGTTCCTGTTTGTTAACTTGATTTGACGTACAACTTGCAATTGCAAATAGGATTAACTTGCAGCCTGAGAATTTCTTGGCATGAGCATTGTGCTATCCGACTTGTCTTCAGAAATGTAGCCGTAAGAGAACTGGAAGCACAGCCAATTGAAAGAAATCTCTCGACCGAACAGGTGACCAACACGTTCTTAGGAATTCCAATGACAATCTGTTGAGGATAAGGAGGGCTTCAAAATGGGCACTGGTTGGCTGCATACACTGAATGCCAAATCTGTGCACATTAACTAGCTCCGGCAGCGTCCACGGTGGTCGCCGTTCATCTCCAATGACATGGGAGTTCCTATCAACTATACTGGGAAGCTTGACTTTAAACGCCTTGCGTGATACAGCCGCAGCCAGGTTGGTAATGTCAACGATGCCAGTGACGCCGGCATCAAGCTCCGAGCTGGACATTAGTCGCAGGGTGCCGGCTGAGAAGCAGTGAATGCGGGCACGATTGATTGCCCAGCGTTCAGCTGCAGCAAGGCAACATGGTCGGCATCAGCATGTTGGGGCTTGTCATCGAACAGCTTGCTTGCGACATCTAACCGAGCGCTTGGCCACACATACTAACTCTGGCACACGAGGTGGTAGTGAGGAGAGCTGGGTGTCGCGAAGAATCAGCGTGGTCGTGGCCCCATCACCCCTCGACGGAGGCATCATGGTGTGGGCGACGACGTCTGGGCATTCCATCGAGCAGTTGACGGGCGCCGAGCCAGCAAGTCGAGCTTGAGGACGGGTGGTAGTGGGGGTGGCCGTGCCTTTGGTAGGTGCTGGAGCGGCATGTGACACGCCCTCCAGAGTAGTGGACACCTCCCGGACACAGGTGCTGTTGCTGCTGATGGTAGGCGTCTCAAGCACCTGGTCCGCCTCGCCCAGCGCGATGGAAGGAGGCACGCTGATAGCACGCCTGGACGACGCCATGCATGCCGCCTCATCCGGACGGAACGGACGAGCGCAGAGCTGAGGAAGCCGGCGAGGATGGGGCGTGCGCACGTACGAGGAAGTTGCGGTAGCTGACGCTACTCCTGAAATTTGGGATGGGCTTTAGGCCCGTATAGCAATTTCTGAAAAAATTTAAGAGCCTATGTGGGTTTATTGGCATTAGTGTAGTGTGAAGTTTAGTCCCACCTGAAAGTGGAAAAGGAGTTGGACCTTCTTATAAGGGTTTTTCTTCTACATGCTATTGGAGTTTGAGAAAAGAAGAGGACCTTGCACACTCCTCCTCCGTCGCCCGCCTCGTCACACCTACGCGCTTATTTTTGCCAGTCACTAACAGAGAGTTTCTGAGCCGTCGGACCATGGGCTGTCACAGACGTGGCTGCGCCTATATAAGTGTGCGGTGTCTCCTAACCCTAGCCGTCACAATCAGATCACATCTGCTCCACGCGAATCGCCCACCGTCGTTCTTCTGCTGCCGCTGCCGCCAGTGACTCCATCTCGTCCGCCGCGTACACGGTCGACAGGAGAGCAGGTCTCCGAAACCCCGTCTCTCCGGTTCCTATACGGGAGAGAGGCGAATAGGTTTTTGGGAAGCGACTACGCGACTCCTCGCCTCCGATCCACTACTTCCTCTACGTCCGCGTCGTCTTCGTCACCACCATGTCCACCGATGCCGAACGTGCCGCGGCCGAGAAGACCGAGGCCGACAAGAAGGCCGCCGAGGATGCCGCTACTGCTGTCACCGCTGCCGCGGCTTCTGCCTGGCCTACTGGAGGGTATAACACGTTTATCCCGCTCCTGTTTATTTTCATATTAGCAGTACTAGCAGTATGTGTAGATTTGTCTACTGTTTGCTTAGTACGTGCATGTTTAGATCAGAGTCAGTATGTCGTCAATTCAGTCAATGCCATGCTAGTGATTTATCTATGGATTAAATTAGTCAAAAAATTGCCTATTTACTTAGCAATCCAAAACCCTATTGTGTAGGAATTTTTCGGCAAGTGGCTTTGCCGCTGCACTGAAACTGGATAAGTTTACCGGTACGTACTTTAAGCGTTGGCAGACTAAGACCACTTTATGGCTCACGGCTATAAACATGTTCTGGGTCACCGGTATCTCCATGGGAATGATTGCTCCTGAACAGGAGAAGGCGTTTAGGGAGGCCACTGTTGTGTTTCTCGGAGCAGTTCTTAGCGTGATCGGAGATAAATTGGTCGACGCATATTTACATGCATGTCACCAAGGACTTGTGGGAGGCGCTCGAATCTAAGTTCGGGGCCACCGATGCATGGAGCGAGATGTATATTATAGAGCAGTTCCACGATTACAAGATGGTTGAAAACCATCCTATATTGGAGCAAGCTCATGAGATAATATGCATCATTAAGGAGCTTGAGCTTCTGAAGTGCGATTTACTGGGCAAGTTTGTCGTGGCTGCATAATCGCTAAGCTCCCTAATTCCTGGAGGAACTTTGCCACCACTCTGAAACATCAGAGGCGTGAATTCTCTTTGGAGGATGTCATTGGCCATCTGAGTGTTGAGCAGAATTCGAGGCGAAATGACTCGCATGCAAAAGGGGTCGAAGGGAATTGAGGGAGTCCTGGACTAGGGGGTGTCCGGATAGCCGAACTATCATCATCGGCCGGACTCCAAGACTATGAAGATACAAGATTGAAGACTTCGTCCCGTGTCCGGATGGGACTTTCCTTGGCGTGGAAGGCAAGCTTGGCGATACGGATATGTAGATCTCCTACCATTGTAACCGACTTTGTGTAACCCTAGCCCTCTCCGGTGTCTATATAAACCGGATGGTTTAGTCCGTAGAACAACAATAACGACAATCATACCATAGGCTAGCTTCTAGGGTTTAGCCTCCTTGATCTCGTGGTAGATCTACTCTTGTAACATACACATCATCAATATCAATCAAGCAGGACGTAGGGTTTTACCTCCATCGAGAGGGCCCGAACATGGGTAAAACATCGTATCCCTTGTCTCCTGTTACCATCCGCCTAGACGCACAGTTCGGGACCCCCTACCCGAGATCCGCCGGTTTTGACACTGACATTGGTGCTTTCATTGAGAGTTCCTCTGTGCCGCCGCAATCAGGAAGGATGCCTCCTCCCGTCTTTAAAGACGGTACCATTGCCAAAGGATCTTTGGTCGCCGGTCAAGCTATCCGGCTGGGTGGTTTTCTTATGACCGCCTGTCCGGCCACCGCTTCGATGATGACCTATCGGGTCATCAAAAGCGATCTTCGGATCAACTCGGAATTCGCCGAGCAGCTGGATCCGATGGAGCTCTCTTCCGTAAACGAGCTCTTGGATCGCATCGCCGCCCTGGGAGTCGCTACAGACTACGATCAGATTGGGCTTAAAACCGATCTGAGAGAAATTAACTCTCCCCAGGCTACCCACCATGTTGTTGTGGTAGAAGAACAACGCGGCGACTCTTCCCCTACGTTAAGAACCAGTTATGTCCGGATTCCCGATCCCTCCACGCCGGATTCCCGCGGAGGGACGGACGTCAATCGAGTACTGAACCTAAAGTCAGGCAGCGGACTAGATTCGTTGGACGATCTCCAGCAATCCAAGCTTCCAAATCCGGAAATTCCTCGGCCTTTGAGCCTCAGATTGGGCGGGGCTCCAAATTTAGTTCCACCCGCCCACCCAAACACAAGCGATCTATCTCAAATACGGCAAGAGCCCGATGAAACAGTACATCATTACTGGGCCAGATTCCTCCTGGTTATGGACAGGATAAAGGACTGCCATGAGGAAAGCGCAATCTCTATTTTCTGCAATAATTGCACGGACAAGGGAATCATGAACGCCATAAGTCGTCGCGAGGTCACGCGCTTCGCCGACCTGGCGACCATAGTACGAAAATACTGTGCGATGGAGAGTGCCTGGAAAACTGAAACTAGATTTTGAGACAATCCGGCCCTGAACACAACCTTAGTCCGGAATAAAAGGGTGCACCACGCTAAAGCACCTGGGTCAAAAACCAAAAAGCAAAAACCCCCCCAAGGGTACGGAACTGTACTGGTAGAATGGCTCAGCGGACCCTGCAAAATCCATAATGCAGAAGGCGTCACTCCAACACATAGCCTCCGGGCATGTTGGATACTACGGTAGGTGGCCAAAAGTGGCGAAGGGCTTCTAGCCATGGACAACCAGCCCAATAGCACCAGTACGGTATCAATAGTCTTCGAGACTTTCGCATCAAATAATATGCGGAAACGAACAATCTGCAGCCTCGCCGAAGTCTACCAAGTAGCAACAACAAATCCATGGAGCGACACGGCTATCACCTTCAATGCCAGCGACGAACCTAAATTCTGAACAGCCCGAGCACCAGCCGCATTGGTCCTCAGTCCCATAGTGGACGACTTTCGTCTTACCAAGGTATTCATGGATGGCGGCAGCGGATTAAACCTCATCTATGAGGAAACTCTCCAAAAAATGGAAATAGACTAGAGCCGCATTGAGCGAAGCAACACAACCTTTAGAGGAATAATCCCTAGTCGGGAAGTACGCTGCACAGGAAAAATCACACTAGATGTGGTGTTCGGCTCGCCGGACAACTACAGGTCCGAGGAAGTCACGTTCCAAGTGGCCCCGTTCAGCAGCGGATATCACGCTCTATTAGGGCGAGAGGCATTCACAATTTTCCAAGCCGTACCCCATTACGGGTACATGAAGCTCAAAATGCCCGGGCCCAATGGAATCATCACTCTGATCAGTGATCCGGACATAGCACTCCGCGCCGAAAACAAGACAGCCGCACTAGCCCTAGAGGCACTATCCGAAGCACTAGCCGCAGAAGAACTCACGACACTACGCTCCACGGTGAATAGGGACGATGTGATACTCGGCAAGAGATCTAAGTCCACGTCTTTCAAACCAGCAGACGAAATAGTCAAATTCTAGGTCCATCCTACGGACCCCACAAAGACGGCCTCCATTGGGGCACAATTAAACCCTGATGTAGAAGCCGCACTACGAGAATTCCTTTGGGAAAATTGGGACATTTTTGCCTGGCACCCTTCAGATATGCCAGGAATCCCATGCAGGCTGGCAGAGCACAGCCTAAATATCCTAAAAGGATTCAAGCCAGTCAAACAGGCTCTTCGACGATTTTCCGAACCCAAAAGACAGGCAATGAGAGAGGAGCTAGCCAAACTATTGGAAGCCGGATTCATCAGAGATATAAAACATCCGGACTGGCTACCAAACCTGGTAATGGTACCAAAAAAGGATAAATCCTAGCGCCTTTGTGTGGATTTTAAAGACCTTAATAAGGCCTGTCCAAAGGATCCTTTCCCTCTCCCCCGCATCGACCAAATCATCGATGCTACCGCGGGGCACGATTCATTGTGTTTCCTCGACGCATACTCCGGATACCATCAAATCAAGATGGCGGAAACAGACCAGGCCGCAACGGCATTCATTACTCCATACGGACCATTCTGCTTCAACACAATGCCCTTCGGACTTAAAAACGCCGGCACAACATATCAGCGCATGATTCAGACATGTCTGGCTACCCAGATCGGCAAAACAGTGGAGGCATACGTAGACGATGTGGTCGTCAAAACCAAACACGTCGAAACTCTAATAGACGATTTGAGGCTCACATTCGACAACCTCCGAGCATATGACATTAAGCTTAACCCGGAAAAATGCGTTTTCAGCGTACCAGCCGGAAAGCTCTTGGGCTTCATTGTATCCGGTAGAGGAATTGAAGCAAACCCAGCCAAGATCCAAGCTCTGTCACAATTGGACATCCCAAAAGACCTCAAACAAATACAAAAATTGACTGGATGCATGGTGGCCCTAAGCCGCTTCATCTCCCGTTTGGGAGAAAAGGCATTGCCCCTCTACCGCCTCCTCAGGTGCACCGAACACTTCGACTGGACGGATGCTGCCACAGCCGGACTCGAAGACATAAAGTCCATACTGGCAACAAATCCGGTCCTGGCCGCGCCCAACTTGGGCGAACCAATGTTGTTATATATCGCGGCAACACATCAAGTTGTAAGCGCGGTGCTCGTCGTCGAACGAGAAACAGAAGGGCACAAATTCCCTCTTCAAAAACCAGTGTACTACGTATCCACTGTCCTAACTCCATGTAAGTCCCGGTACCAACATTATCAAAAGATAGCATACGCGGTGTTCATGGCATCCCGGAAGCTGCGACACTACTTTCAAGAGTGTTCGATAACAGTGGCCTCTGAAGTACCTCTCAACGACATCATAAACAATCCCGACGCGACGGGCAGGATTGCAAAATGGGCCATTGAGCTTTTACCATTCGATATAACCTACAAACTACGGCGAGCTATAAAGTCGCAAGTTTTGGCTGACTTCGTCGCCGAATGGACTGAAGCCGAACTCCCTAAAGAGTACGGCGCATACTCCAATTGGATTATGCACTTTGACGGCTCTAAAATGTTGGCCGGCTCGGGGGCTGGCGTCATCTTGACGTCCCCAACCGGAGATACAGTCCAATATGTACATCAAATAATGTACACGGACTCCAACGACGCAGCCGAATACGAGGCCCTTCTACATGGTCTCCGGATGGCCATCTCCATGGGCATTCAACGCCTAGAGGTCCGCGGGGATTCAAACCTCGCAATATCCCAAGTAAATGGAGACTTTGACGCCAAGGATCTGAAAATGGCAGCCTACCGTAACGCCGTCTTAAAAATGTCAGCTTGGTTCGAAGGACTCGAATTCCACCACGTAGCCCGGGACAACAACCAGGCAACCGACGTGTTGGCACGCATCGGCGCAAAACGTGACGCCGTCCCTCCAAACATCTTCCTGGAGCGGCTCTTTAAGCCATCCGTACTATGGGAAGAGGAGTCCAGAAATAGCAACCCGGAAACAACCGCGCCACCTAACACGGAACATTTTGACACAATCGGTGGCTTAGCCAATGAAATAACACCCTCAGCCCACGAAATAATGGCAGTAATCGCCCCGTGGACGGAACCATTCCTAGCCTACTTAACTAGGCAGGAACTCCCCGAAGACCAAAATGAGGCCCGCTGCATAGTTCGGCGATCTAAAGCCTACAAGGTCCATGAGGGAGAACTTTATAAGAAAAGCACAACCGGAGTCCTTCAAAGGTGTATCTCCGAAGAGGAAGGGCGAAATCTCCTGGCTGAAATTCACGCCGGACTCGGTGGGCACCACGCCGCAGCCCGGGCCCTTGTAGGCCAGGCCTTCCGTACAGGATTTTATTGGCCAACTGCCCGGGCAGATGCTCAGAACTTAGTCCAACGATGCGTCGGTTGCCAGCTCTTTGCTAATCAAAGCCACAAGCCACCCACCGCCCTCAAAACTATACCCATCACCTGGCCGTTCGTGGTCTGGGGGCTTGATATGGTTGGACCCCTTAAAGGGGAACCCACAAGCAAAAATACCTATTGGTCATGGTGGACAAATTCACCAAATGGATAGAGGCCAAGCCAGTTAAAACGGCCGAATCCGGACCCGTGATAGACTTTATATCCGGGGTAGTACACCGTTATGGTGTCCCCCACAGCATCATCACTGATAACGGCACGAACTTCACGGCCGACGAGGTTAAACTCTGGTGCAAAAATATGGGCATCAAGCTCGACTACGCTTCAGTCTATCACCCCCAAACTAACGGTCAAGTCGAACGAGAAAATGGTCTAATCATGAGCGGCATTAAACCCAGACTAGTGCGGTCCCTCAAGGAATCTAACACGCACTGGGTAGAGGAGCTCGACTCCGCACTCTGGGGGCTGCAGACCACGCCAAACCGCACTATCGGATTCACACCATTTTTTATGGTGTACGGCGCAGAGGCAGTTCTGCCCTGCGATATAATTCATGACTCACCTCGCGTGCGCATGTACGAAGAAAGAGAAGCCGAGTTGGATCAGCAGGACAGTTTGGACGCCTTAAAGGAGGAGCGGGACGTGGCAAAAGCTCGTTCCGCATTCTATCAGCAGCAGGCTCGAAGATATCAAAGAAGAGAAGTACGGGCCAAAACTTACAATGTTGGCGAACTTGTTCTACGCTTGCCGGACAAGAAAAAGGACAAACTTAAGCCCAAGTGGGAAGGTCCCTTCATCATCGACCAACTCCTGACCGGCGGAGCATACCGTCTACTTAACGCATCTAACAACCGACTCGAGCCGAACCCATGGAACGCAGCCCGTCTCCGAAGATTCTACGCCTAACGCCGGACTCAGAGTTCGTCTCCCTCCTCCGTCCACCTTTTACATTTTCACTGTCTCTTGTCCCCCTCTTTCTTCTCACCTTTTTTTAGTAAAAGCCTTTGATAGGCTGATTTGCGCATTGTTCGCACACACTTGATGTGCTCCTAGCACTCATTATACCTAGGGGCTTCTTTAACAGAAGCTTATTTATACAGGCTTCATGCCCAACACATGTGTCATACTTCTGCATGTACCTTTTATTCACCATTATATGCATCGATATGACTTAATTTTTGGCCAAGCTGGGTTGCCTGGCTCCTGTGCTTACCCCTACGTTCCCGATTGTTCGGCTAGGAGGTAAAGGGAGCACCTCTGCGATTGTTACTGCCGGGTCAGCCGGATGTGTACCTCAGACTGGGTGAAGCCGAAAGCTAGCGTTCTTAAGGGAATATTCAGTCGGTGACTTGAAAGATGATTTATTACTTATTTAACTTATCTGCCCCCAGATGCTTTTTCTGCTCTCTTCGCAGTACGGGCATGCACCTTAGGGCATGCCTCCCAGGGAAAGGAACCCCTAACGGAACTATTATCCCTGGAAGATGTTTCTTACTAACCATGTAATATAACATAACTAGTTGGGCACTTGTCTGATAAAGCACTAATGACCCCTACGCCTGGTCTCCATGCATGCCCCTGTATTTTCATAACCGAGAAGGTATTCGGACACACTCCGGACTCTAGGGTCCCGAGGTTGAAGCGAAAAGGTCGGCAAAGACAAATGATCTACAATCCGGCTATAAGGCATTTTACATGTCATTTTAAATTACATCGTCAAATTGACTGATTGTACTCCTCTTCAATCCCGTCTAACAGGCTGTCTAATTTACAGTCCTGTTGGGAATACTTAGCGGCCAACTCTACTTGGCCGTACATTAAGCTCACAGGGATCTCCTTCCCATCGGGCCCCGCAGGTCCGACCTCGGCCATGCGGTTCGGGTCTGCCTTCTTGTACCACGTCTTCACCATGGCCCAAGCCTCCCTGGCGCCTTGACGGCAGGCCGATATCTTCCACAGACGGAAGCACTGCCGTGCTCCCTGAAGCTTCTCGGCAAGCCCTTCAAGGCTTTCGGGTAGGGAGACGGACGACCATAAGGCCTGGGCGACGCCACTCATTGCTTGTCGAACACGTTCGTGCAGTTGCATCAGCTCGGGGAGTTGGTCACCCGTTGAACCGGGCATTCCCTCCGCAGGGCGACCTGTGAGCACACCTAAAGACACATTTTTGTCAATCGACTTCCTCGCCAAACTCTTCTTTTCAAAGGAGTTTGCTCAAGCACTTACTATAAATGCCGCGACGAAGCCGCTGATTCTCCTTCACGGAGCAAGACAGCTGGGCCCGAACATCTTTCAGCACTTCTCCTAGCTGGGTGTGGGCATCTTGGAGCTTGTTCCTCTCCTGCTGCACCTTCATAAGCACCCTCTCGCCGGCCTTCAGCTGGCGTAGTAGCTGTTGCTTGTCCGGATCTAGTCCGGCACCCTCTGCAATATTATTGTCAGATTTACGCACACGCCGCACTTTATTAACTACTTATCTTTTCGAAGTATGTATTACCAGCGGGGGTCTCTGTAGCTCCCCCTGTGGCGGCTAGTGCGGCCTCAAGATGGGCCTTGCACTCTTGAAGCTCCTGGGACAGGTGGGTATTCTTCTCCGTAAGAACCTGCATAACAAATGATCCTTAAATCAGTTATTTTAACTATTTTAAGTCTCGGGAGCTACTGGCATATATAACTATTAAAATTGCTTACCCGTATGTCCTTCACATACTGCTCCATGCCTCTGGTTAAACCATCTTGAGCGGCACGGAGGTGCGCGTCTCCCTCATTGAAGGCATTCAACGCCTCCGGGGAGAAACACATGTCACAAAGAACTGTCCGGCGACGCCTGTGATTCATGGCGCTCTCCACCTCAGACCTGGTGGCGGACAGCCTATCGGCATCCTCCATTGGAGGAGCATCCGGCTCATGCGTTGTGTTCGCCTCCCCTTCCGGACCACGCGTTGGAGCATGGCTGGCGGAGGCTTGATTGGCAACCTCTCCGGACACTGTCCGGCGAGTGCTCTTTCTCCTGGAAAAGTCATGAGCGTTAATATACCTCCTAAGGATCCTTCCCTTAAAAACAGCGGTGCGTTGTACCGTTGCGACGACGTTTCAATTCGCGTCGCACTCCTCTTCCGCCTGCTGGGCCGAACTGACCCTTGCTGGTCAGCCGCCATGGGTTCAGCTTCCCGCCTTAAAGACGCCTCCTGCGATGCACCATCGGTGTAAGATGGTCAGAAATGAGCGTGGATCAAATGATGGTGTCAGGGCTCCGGTCGTAGTCACTTGGGAAGCCGGAAATAAACCGGGGTAGTCAGCCGTAATGGCGACTAGAACATCGTCCATGCTAAGTTGGTGGAACACCCCGTCGATCAGCTCCACCTTTATGTCCGGATCCTCTTCGGAGGCCGGATCAAGGGATCATCCTGGATCCTCGGGCTGTGGAGTCAGGCTTTGTATGCCCTCCACGTCCCGGCGCAGCTCCTGCGTCAAAATCACAAAGTAAGACACTTGACTTTGGAAATATGGATCGGGTAGATAAACGTCCGCTTACCCAGCTCCGAGGGTTATTCATGGAGAATCCATTCAATGGACTCCTGCGGAGGAAGTCCTCCTTCTCCCCGTTGTACAAGCCGGACAGGATCTTTACCAGATCAGCGGCCGAGCCCGGCCCTCTGCGGCCATGATGGGTGGCGTCATCTTCCCCGTTGAAATCCCACATAGGGTGGCCCCTATATTGGAGCGGCTGCACCCCTCGCATAATGCACGTGGCCATGATTCCAATCGTGGTCAATCCGGAGTGGGCCAGTAACCTAATCCGGCCCATCAGATAATGGACGCTCCCATCATCTTCCCGTTGAGGGCTCCGCAGGCGCCAACTTAGGCGTTTCTTCAAGGGAGCATTGCTGAACTCCGGGAGGTCGATCCGAACTGGATCCGGCAGAGGGGCGTCCTCCATGTAGAACCATTCCGAAGGCCAATCTTCGGACGCCTTCTTCGGGGTGCCGGATGGATATCCAGTCCCGGCGATGCGTCATATTTCGGCTCCGCGCACTTGATATATCGACCCCTCGTGAGAACGGGGTACAAGGCAAAACAATCTCTTCCACAACGCAAAATGGGGCTCGATGCCCAAGAACAGCTCGCAAAGAGCTACAAAGCCCGCGACGTGCAAAATGGAGGCAGGTGTAAGGTGGTGAAGCTGGAGTCCGTAGAACTCCAGGAGCCCCTGGAGAAACGGATGTATGGGAAATCCGAGTCCCCTTATTAGATAAGGGACGAAGAATACCCGCTCTCCTTTGGAAGGGTTGGGGACGCTCTCCGCCTGCTTTCCACCCCTGAAGGTGGCCAGTCCGGCTTGAACCAGAACCATGAAGGTTGGGGGAAGATATCCCTCGGTTTGGAGCGCCACTAGCTCGCTGTGTGGAACTGAGCATCTCCCCCAATCTCCTAGCTGAGGGCTGGGAGCGCGAGAGGAGGATCCGCGTCGACTATCCATGATAGAATGGATTTTTGTCAGAGGCGCTTCGATGAGTACTTGCGGAAGGAGGATGGTGTGAGTTGGATCTAGATCCTCGCCTCTCTTATAGGCGGCTCGTTCGCACGGCTAGGGGGTAAAATGTAAAAATACCCTAGCTTTTCGCATTCATTCGACACGTGGAAGAGGGCCATTATTGGACATAGAAGCCAAGGAGCGCAACATTTATAAGGAAGCCGGACACTATTCGACAGGAACATGAAGTTTGAAGGAGAACCCGCCTTGCAACGCCGAAGACAATATACGCGCCGGACTCGTCGTCATTGAAGCCTGGTTCGGGGGCTACTGAGAGAGTCCCAGACTAGGGGGTGTCCGAATAGCCGAACTATCATCATCGGCCGGACTCCAAGACTATGAAGATACAAGATTGAAGATTTCGTCCCGTGTCCGGATGGGACTTTCCTTGGCGTGGAAGGCAAGCTTGGCGATACGGATATGTAGATCTCCTACCATTGTAACCGACTTTGTGTAACCCTAGCCCTCTCCGGTGTCTATATAAACCGGATGGTTTAGTCCGTAGAACAACAATAACGACAATCATACCATAGGCTAGCTTCTAGGGTTTAGCCTCCTTGATCTCGTGGTAGATCTACTCTTGTAACATCCACATCATCAATATCAATCAAGCAGGACGTAGGGTTTTACCTCCATCGAGAGGGCCCGAACCTGGGTAAAACATCATGTCCCTTGTCTCCTGTTACCATCCGCCTAGACGCACAGTTCGGGACCCCCTACCCGAGATCCACCGGTTTTGACACCGACAGGAATTCTGTCGCCAACATGGTGAATCAGAGGAACTTCAACTCCCACAAGACCAAGGGAAAGAACGGTGTCCAATAGAATACCGACTTTAAGAAGAAGGGTAAGAACACCTTCAAGAAGAACAAGAAGGATTAGGGCTGCTTTACTTGTGGTTTGGTTGAACATTGGGCCAACAAATGCACAAACAAGTTTAAGAAGTCAGGACATGACTCCAAGCCGTCAACATGATTGTGGGCAATAATGAGAATGGTGCATCTATGGTAATTTACTTACTATTTTTCAGTGTTTTAGCCCACCGATTGGTGGGTGGACACAGGTGCAGACGTTCATGTTTGTGCTAACATTTCATTGTTTTCTTTTTACCAGGTCACATGCCACGGGTCCGTATTGATGGGGAATGGCGCGAGTGCTTCTGTTCATGGTGTTGGCACGGTCGATCTGAAGTTTACATCGGGAAGGATCGTGCAACTGAAGAACATGCAGCATGTCCCTGCCATCAAGAAGAACCTCATTAGTGGCTCCCTTCTATGTAGAGAAGGGTTTAAGTTGGTCTTCGATTCTAATAAATTAGTTGTTACTAAATATGGACTATTTGTTGGAAAAGGTTGTGAGAGCGGAGGGATATTCCGCCTTTCCCTCACCTATTTTTTAATAAAGTCGTGAACCATATTCATTCGAGAGTTAATGAATCTGAAGTTTGGCATTCACATCTTTGTCACATAAGTTTCGGTGTTATGACACGACTAGCTAAGTTGGATTTAATCCCGAGTTTCACTTTAGCCAAAGATTCAAGTGCCTTTCATGTGTGCAAGCTAAGCAACCTCGCCAGCCTCACAAGGCTGCGGAGGAGAGACACTTGGCACCATTCTCATAGATTCTGATCTCTGTGAGATGAATGGTGTGTTGACTAAAGATGGAAAGAAATACTTTATGACATTGATAGATGATTCCACTAGATATTGCTATGTATATCTATTAAATACTAAAGATGAGGCTCTACACTACTTTAAAATCTATAAGGCAGAAGTTGACACTACTAGGGAAAACCTTATACACAGAATCTTAGCAGCAGCGCAGTTCAGGGGGGAGGCGCTACTGCTAATTAGCAGCAGCGCGTGATTAAAACAAGCGCTACTGCTACTAACTTAGTAGTAGCACAGCTGGGCCGAACCACGCTGCTACTAAAATTGACCGGCAGTTCCCACCAACCTAGGTTTAGCAGTAGCGCGGTGTTTATAAGCGCGCTGCTGATAAAGTCATAGTAGTAGCGCGCCTTTTTTGGGACGCGCTACTGCTAATTGTCGCTATTTTTGAAACTGGCCCCATGGCGGGACCCACTTAGCAGTAGCGCGTGAGGCATAAGCGTGTTGCTGCTACGTTAATAGCAGTAGCGCGGTTTAGGACCAACGCTAGTGCTAAGCCGTAGCATATACCACCTTTTCCCCTCCCCCTCCCCCTCCCCCATCCTCTCTTCCTCACTTTTCTCTACCTACCACCTCCTCTCCCCCTCACTTTGCTTCTTCCTCACTACTTCTCCCCCCATTACTCTCCTTCTTCTACCTACCTTTCTCTCTCTCTCTCTTTATTACTCCTAGCTAACTTACACCATCTCCATTAATGCATCTCCTTTCTCTTTTTCCTCTCCCTCCACTAGATAAAGTCATCCCCTTCCCCAACTAGCTTGGTAGATCTACCCATTTAATGAAGTGACCTATGTACCTCCCAAACTAGATCTAGCCATCTCAAGAAGTAAGCTTTGTCCACTTTTGATCATTCCCTAGGTGTGTGGTGACACCGATCGACATCATCATCACCGTGCTCGATCTCGAGATAGGTGATTAAAAATTTGTGCTTTTGCAAGAATGGAAATATGTGTATGTGTGCAATATGACATAATCGCGTGATATGATGGAAATTGTGTGTGTGGCTTGAGTTGCTGCCGAATTGTGCTTGAGTTGCCTATTTTTTGCCGAAATGTCGATTTGTTTCCGTTTCGGCGAATTTCGGGCAAACTCTATATGTCCTATTTTAGGGAAGGTCATGCCGAATTTTTGTATGACTTTGTGATGACACAAGTATAGGGGATCTATCATAGTCCTTTAGATAAGTAAGAGTGTCGAACCCAATGAGGAGCAGAAGGAAATGACAAGCGGTTTTCAGTAAGGTATTCTCTGCAAGCACCGAAATTATCGGTAATAGATAGTTTTGTGATAAGATAATTCGTAACGGGTAACAAGTTACAAGAGTGACTAAGGTGCAGCAAGATGGCCCAATCCTTTTTGTAGCAAAGGACAAGCCTAGACAAACTCTTATATAAAGAAAAGCGCTCCCAAGGACACATGGGAATTATCGTCAAGCTAGTTTTCATCATGCTCATATGATTCACGTTCGTTACTTTGATAATTTGATATGTGGGTGGACCGGTGTTTGGGTACTGCCCTTCCTTGGACAAACATCCACTTATGATTAACCCCTCTTGCAAGCATCCACAACTATGAAAGAAGAATTAAGGTAAACCTAACCATAACATGAAACAAATGGATCCAAATCAGTCCCTTACGAAACAACACATAAACTAGGGTTTAAGCTTTTGTCACTCTAGCAACCCACCATCTACTTATTACTTCCCAATTCCTTCCCCTAGGCCCAAACAATGGTGAAGTGTCATGTAGTCAATGTTCACATAACACTACTAGAGGAAAGACAACATACATCTCATCAAAATATCGAATGAATACCAAATTCACATGACTACTTATAACAAGACTTCTCCCGTGTCCTCAGGAACAAATTTAACTACTCACAAATCATATTCATGTTCATAATCAGAGTGGTATTAATATGCATAATGGATCTGAACATATGATCTTCCACCGAATAAACCAACTAGCATCAACTACAAGGAGTAATCAACACTACTAGCAACCCACAGGTGCCAATATGAGGTTTGGAGACAAAGATCGGATACAAGAGATGAACTAGGGTTTGAGAGGAGATGGTGCTAATGAAGATGTTGATGGAGATTTACCCCCTCTCGATGAGAGGATCGATGGTGATGACGATGGTGATGATTTCCCCCTCCAGGAGGGATGTTTCCTTGGCAGAACAGCTCCCCCAGAGCCCTAGATTGGTTCCACCAAGGTACCGCCTCGAGACGGTGGCGCTTCGTCCCGAAAACTTACTTATGAATTTTTCTAGGGCAAAAGACACCATATAGCA
>NC_057803.1:712525852-712540012 GCF_018294505.1 Triticum aestivum
CAGGTGGCCCACAAGGAAGGGGGGCGTGCTCAGGGGGGTGGGGCGCGCCCTCCACCCTCGTGGACGGTGGGTGGCCCCCCTCTGGTGCTTTCTTCACCCAATATTTTTAATATATTCCAAAACTGACTTTCGTGGAGTTTTAGGACTTTTGGAGATGTGCAGAATATGTCCCTAATATTTGCTCCTTTTCCAGCCCAGAATTCCAGCTGCCGGCATTCTCCCTCTTCATGTAAACCTTGTAAAATAAGAGAGAAACGACATAAGTATTGTGACATAATTTGTAGTAATAGCCCATAATGCAATAAATATTGATATAAAAGCATGATGCAAAATGGACGTATCACTTTGATGCATGCACGCATTTTTATAATCAATTTGTTTATTATTACCGTGCAGGCATTCATGATTGTCAGTGGAACGATGGTGGACAGGTGGTTGCGGTCGGCGGTGCAAGACATGAAAGAAAATAACCAGACAGAGGTTTTATGTCTGTGTCGAAGATGCAAAGGAATAGTTTGGCTCGACCCCTATGACGATGGTCATGTCGAAGCGCACCTGCTCATGACTGGTTTCATGGATGGCTATACTCGGTGGATAATTGAAGATGAGGATGATGATGTTGAGGACGCCGACGGGGCAGGCAATGGCGACACGGGGCAAGAGGAAGAGATGATCGATAATGGTGGCGGGGAAGAGGCCGGACATGGCGGTGGAGAAGGGGCCAGACATGGCGGCGGAGAGAACGTGGACTCCATGCCAAAGAGTTCGTCGGTACTAAGTTCAATCGTGCGGGACCCTCATGTCCAAGCACTGCTTCACAAGGAGACGAGTACTGAGAGAGCTGCTTCTAGAGAGGAGGCTAAGCTGCAGCAACTGGTGGTAGACTCGAACAGTCCATTGTATGATGGTTGCAATCCTGAGGTGACCCGCTTGAGTTCCATGCTCCAACTCATGAAGACGAAGGCTAAAAACAAATGGACCGATACTAGCCTCGATGAGCATCTCAAGTACATAAAGGATGTTCTTCGCGCGGGGAATCTATGTCCTACTAGTGTGGATGAGGCCAAGAAGATCGTGTGCCTTCTTGATCTGCCGCACATTAGATACCATGCATGCATCAACGATTGCATAATTTATTGGAAGGAGCACGCGGAAAAAACAAGCTGTCCGGTGTGCAATGCTTCTCGATACAAGAAGGCTGGGAAGAAATCTCCCCAGAAAGTTGTATGGTACTTACCGATCACTCCCCATCTCCAGCGTTATTTCATAGATCCCAAGGAAGCAAAGCTCAAAGATGGAGGTGATCCGAAGCTGAGACACGTCAAGGATGGAAGCCAGTGGAGAGCGTTGAATGGCTTATATCGGTATTTTGAATGTGATGCAAGGAACATCTTGTTCGGTGCGTGTACCGATGGCATGAATCTATTTGGCAACCAGAACACCAACCATAGCACATGGCCCGTGTTTGTATGGATGTACAATCCCCCCTGGTTGTGCATGAAGTCAAAGTACATTCACATGAGCATGCTGATTCAAGGGCCAAAACAACCGGGAAATAATATTAATCTGTATTTGGGGATACATCAAGAGGAGTTAGACATGTTATGGAAAACACCAACCAATACATGGGATGCCAGCAAAGGCGACTGTTTCTACATGAGAGCCGTGCTGATCACGATGGTGCACGACTATCTGTGTTATGGATATGTCGCAGGCCAGGTGTGCCATGGATATTGCGGATACACGCAGTGCATGGATGATACAACGTCTCAGCAGCTAACGTTAAGGAAAGAGGGCGGGTCTGGGAAAATGGTGTACATGGGGTATCGAAGATGGCTCGAGAAGGACGACCCATGGAGAAACCGTGGAGATCTATTCAATGGTCACACTGAGCATCGAGGATCTCCACGTATGCGGAGCAGCGCCGAAATCAATGAGCTGTTCAAAAACTGGGAACAGTGCCCAGCGCCGGGAAAGACGATGAAAAAGGCGGTGGAGCCGCTGCTGAAGGTATGGAAGACGAGGTATGTGTTCTGGGACTTGGAGTACTGACACAAACTCGACACACCTAGTTGCCTTGATGTAGGACCTTGAGAAGATGTGTCTAGAGGGGGGGATGATTAGACACTAAGAGCCAAAGTTGCATTTTTAAGATTTTTAAATCTTAAGTGGAGTTTAGGCACAAGTTTAACATTCACAACACATATCAAGCAAGCATGCAAAGAGTATATGAGCAGCAGAAAGTAAAGCATGCAACTTGCAAGAATGTAAAGGGAAGGGTTTGGAGGATTCAAACGCAATTGGAGACACGGATGTTTTTGGCATGGTTCTGATAGGTGGTGCTATCGTACATCCACGTTGATGGAGACTTCAACCCACGAAGTGTAACTGTTGCGTGAGTCCATGGAGGGTCCACCCATGAAGGGTCCACGAAGAAGCAACCTTGTCTATCCCACCATGGCCGTCGCTAACGAAGGACTTGCCTCACTAGCGGTAGATCTTCATGAAGTAGGCAATCTCCTTGCCCTTACAAACTCCTTGGTTCAACTCCACAATCTTGTCGGAGGCTCCCAAGTGACACCTAGCCAATCTAGGAGACACCACTCTCCAAGAAGTAACAAATGGTGCGTTGATGATGAACTCCTTGCTCTTGTGCTTCAAATGATAGTCTCCCCAACACTCAACTCTCTCTCATAGGATTTGGATCTGGTGGAAAGAAGATTTGAGTGGAAAGCAACTTGGGGAAGGCTAGAGATCAAGATTCATATGGTAGGAATGGAATATCTTGGCCTCAACACATGAGTAGGTAGTTCTCTCTCAGAAATAGTAAGTTGTAAGTGTAGGTTTGTTCTGATGGCTCTCTCCACGAATGAAGAGGAGGTGGAGGGGTATATATAGCCTCCACACAAAATCTAACCGTTACACACAATTTAAAAAACTCGGTGGGACCGATTCAATAGACTCGGTCGGACCGATTTAGTAAACCTAGTGACCGTTAGGATTTTCGGTGGGACCGAAATGCAACTCGGTAGGACCGATATGGTTAGAGTTAGGGCATAACGTAATCTCGGTGAGACCGATTACACAAACTCGGTGAGACCGATTTTGGTAATTAGCTAACCAGAGAGTTGGTCAGGCAAACTCGGTTGGACCGATTACTCAAACTCGGTGGGACCGATTTTGATAATGAGTCAACCAGAAAGTTTGCATTATAATCTCGGTAGTACCGATTGCTCAAACTCGGTGAGACCGATTTTGATAATGGACATACACAGAGGGATTACAATCCCATCTCGGTGAGACCGAGATCCCTATCGGTGAGACCGATTTGCCTAGGGTTTGTGGCAGTGGCTAAGACATCCAAACTCGGTGGCGCCGGATAGGAAGAATCAGTGGGGCCGAGTTTGACTCTGGGTTTAGGACATATCTGTGGAAGTGGGAAAGTAGTTGAGGGTATTTGGAGCATATCACTAAGCACTTGAAGCAAGAGGCTCATTAAGCAACACCTCATCCCTCCTTGATAGTATTGGCTTTTCCTATAGACTCAATGTGACCTTGGATCACTAAAATGTAAAATGAAGATTCTTGAGCTTGAAGCTTGAGACAATCCTTTGTCCTTAGCATCTTGAAGGAGTTCCCACATCCTTTAGTCCATGCCACTCCATTGTTGAACTTATCTAAAACATACTAGATAAAAGTGTTAGTCTAACAAGAGATATGTTGACATTAATTACCAAAACCACCTAGGGAGCACTTGTGCTTTCACTTGATCAAATGCATATCTGTAAGAATGTCCTTGAGATCTTGCTCGCGACACTGATGAACATGCTAGATAAGACCAAGGATGGGCCGAAGGCAAGAAAAGACTTGCAAGATTTGGAAATAAGGGAAGATCTGCACATGCCGCCCCGTAAAAAGTTAGACGAGACAGAGACGGAGACAGAGGCGCGGGAGAAGAAGGGCAAAAAAGTAAAGGAAGAGGATTATTGCCCCCCTTCTTGCTTCACCTTAAGTCTGGCTGAGATCGATCAATTCTTTAAGTGCCTTACCGGAGTCAAAGTTAGTTCTGGTTACTGTGGCAAGATAAGCAGATATCTAGACACGAACGAGAAAAGGTTCAGCGGGATGAAGTCCCAGGACTGTCATGTGATGATGACGCCAATACTACATGTTGCCCTTAGAGGGATAATGGACAAGCACGTCCGTGACACGCTTATTGGTCTCTGCAACTTTTTTGACGTCACCTCTCGAAAGTCGATCAGTGTGAAGCACCTCCGAAGGCTACAGGAAGAGATCGTTGTGATACTGAATGAGCTTGAGATGTACTTCCTGCCCGCATTCTTTGATGTCATGGTGCATCTGTGTGTCCATATTGTGGATGACATAATAGACCTGTGGTCGTCATTCCTGCACAACATGATGCCTTTTGAGAGGATGAATGGGATCATCAAATGATTCATTCGTAACATGTCCCATCCGAATGGAAGCATCGTCCAGGGCTATCTGGCACAAGAGTGCATCTCTTTCTGCGAGAATTTTCTATATGGCACGGACCAGTCGCCTAGTGTTGGTGTTGGTTTGCTCATTAACAAGCATGATGGGAGGCTCGAAGGAGAAGGTCACTCCAACGGTCGCAGGGAACTGCACGTGGCATACTCATATCGACGCAACGACTTTGAGAAAGCAAACTTGGTAGTGCTACAACACCTAGATGAGGTAGATTCTTTCGTGGCACTGCAAAAAGAAATTATCGCAAAGAAGTATCATGACCGGGGGGTATGCAGGAAAGACGCCGAAGTTACTAGAGAGCACAACTCCACTTTCCTGCATTGGTTCAAAAAGCATATTATTGCTAATCCCCCGGAAGAGGGCTCTAAGGACGGATTGCTCATATACGCCTTACCACATGGCCCCTCACCCAACCTCGTCACCTATCAAGCATACGATATCAATGGATACATGTTCTACACGGAGGCCAAAGATATGGACTGTGATGATCCGAACTTAGGGGTGACGATGGAATGCATGACCGGCAGCGACAACAGCGCAACTGAGAGATTTTACGGAAGGGTCGAGGAGATCTGGGAGCTTGACTACTCTGGACTGCACAACGCGACGATGTTCCATGTCAAATAGGCTAAGAATGTCGAAAGAGAAAACCGGTATTTCACTACCATGACTATACCCGACGCCAAGAGCGCTAGCGTGAACGCTATCGCAAAAAACGAGCAATGGGTACACGCTAAGCACGTGACACAATGCTTCTTCATAACCGACCCGTTCAATCCTAACCGTGTTGTCGTGAGGAGAGGCAAAAGGAACATCATTGGAATAGATGGAGTCGCCAACGAGGAAGACTACGACCAGTATGGCAACCCAATGAGGGAAGATGACGATGACAATGAATTATATGTCAAAAGAAAAATCAATACTACATTACCTAAGAAAGATCGCACTCCATGGAAAGGGAAAATTTACAATGAGGGGCTCAATTATTCTTCAACGAACAAGAAGGGAAAGAAGCTCACTCAAAAACAAAAACGTCAATACTGAGGAACCATACGTTATCGGTCAAATGATGTAATATATATGTTCCTATTTTGTGTACACACTTGGCCATTATGCATTTGTCAAATGATGTAATATATATGTTCCTATTTTGTATACATACTTAACTGTCAAATGATGCAATATATATCGCCTTAGTTATATACATTGTATCACCTTCCCTTCATTCACCGCTCTCGGAAAAAAGGAAAGAAAATAAAAGAAAAGGGGGAGAAAATAAAGGAAAAGAAAATAGAAGAAACAAAGAGGAAAACTACTACAGGCACTGGCTATAGCAGTAGCGCTTTCTGCAGGAAAACGCTATCGCTGTCTGTAATAGCAGTAGCGCTTTCCGAAAAAAACGCTATAGCTATCTGTAATAGCACTAGCGCGGTCTGTGCAAAAGCACTATAGCTAACTTAGTTACAGCGCATTTGTCCGGAACGCGCTACTGCTACCTTGACTTAACCCCCAAAATCCTCACTTTCTCTGCTTCTTCCCGCCTCTGCTTTTCCCCCAAATCTCCACTCTCTCTTCCCCCGTGTCGTAGCCGCCAGACCCCTCGACCCCGACGCTCGGCCCCGTCCCGGCACTCAGCCCCGTCCTGGTGCTCGGCCCTGACCCCAGCGCTTGCCCCCGTCCTTGTGCTCGCCCCCGACCCTGGAGCTCGCCCCCGTCTCCCCCGACCCTGGCGACCCTCGGTGTCGTGCCGTCTCCCCCGACCCCGCCTCGCCTCGCTGCCACGCCGTCTCCCCCGACCCTATCTCTCTCTGCCCTCTGTAAGCCCTCTGCCCTCCCCTCTTCTCTGCTATTTAGTGCTAATTAGTATGAAATAGTATGAACCCTAGGCTATTTTTTAGTGTAAGAAAAAACAGAAGGTTTCTTGCATTTTTGAGTTAAAGCAATTGTTGTTATGTAAATTTTACAGTGCTAGTTAGTTAATTAGAATTAGTATGAAACCTAGGACATATTAGTGAAAGCAATTGTTGCTATTTAAATTTTTTAGTTAAAGCAATTGTTGCTATTTAAAAAAATAGAATTTGAAGTGGACAGATTAGTTCTATATTTAAAAAACATGACTTCTTGCATTTTTCTTCAAGTTCTATATTTTTCTTCCTTTTATATGCAAATTTGAAGTAGACATGTGATATGTGGACATGTGATTTGAACATGTCATATTTGGAATTTGGACATGTCATTTGGACATGTGATATGCAGGGTAAATGATCCGAGTGGCCTATGTTTCGCCGGAATGTTGATTCATTTCCTTTCTGGTGAATTTCAGGAGCTCAATATGTCCACTTTTTAGCAAAGGTCATGCGAAATTTTCCATTTTTTTATAGTTTTAGAATTAAACGAGGAGACTTAATCATCGGAAACATGTCAAACAACGAAGAAACCGGGCCTTCTAACCAAGATGCAGACGAGATGGATTATGAGGGTGAACAAGAGTACCTCGAATTTTTGTCTGCTAAGCATAGTGAAGGTTTGCAGGTCGGTCTCGATGATGGTACTGACACCGACAACGACACCGACGGCGCCGGCACCGATGGCAGCGCCAAGACCGGCGAGAAGAAGCAGAAGAAGCAGAGGATACGAAAACCTAACAAACTCGGCATCGGACGACTAGTGATAACAAAGATGGCACTTGGCAAGTTTGAGCCATTAGAGCCGGAAGAACCTCGAAAGCGCTATGGAACCAAGTAGGATGCATACTACGGGAATGCGCAAGCATCAACGACGATGACTTAAGGAGTAAAGAACATTTGAGGTAGTTGCTCCTGACAAAGTAGCACAAGAGATTCAAGTTCCCCGACCGGGATGATAGCATAGAGCAACCGTGGGATGATCTGAAGATGAAAAAGATTAACAATCCCACCATGGGCATGTTCAACAACGATTTGGCCTCTTGGACAGGGAGGGTGAAACGAGCTATTGAGGCCGAGGAACCCCTGTCCAAGATTCTGGAGGAAAATCCAACACTTACGGAAGAGGAGTTCAAAAAGTTCAAGGACACTTGAGCTACCGAGGCAGCCAAGGCTAAGGTTGCGAAATTCAAGAGCCTTCAGCAAAGGAACACACGGAAGCATCGCCTCGGAAGCCGTGGCTACCTTGGCAAAAGGCCCAAATGGGATAAGGAGGACGCGGAACATGAGGCCGCCGGTCTTCCAGACCCCTTCGCGAAGTTCACCAACCCCTTGGAGCGTGACTTCATCAGGGCCCGCTAAAAGTGGGACAAGAAAAAGAAGGTTTTTTACGTGGACAAGATCACAAGGAGATTGATTAGATTACTGGTAATTATTCTTTTATCACCTTACATTTAGCTCCTGATCAAGTCGACTACACATTCGTAAACAGTTCACGTTCCTTTTACAGGAGAAGCAACACCGGCTTGCAGCCGAAAGCCCTACTTTGCTGATGAGGCCCAAGTGGGACACCCCTCTCAACCGGGCCTTGAACGAACTTAAGGGACTCCCTTTGGGCCAGTGGCCACAATATGGATACACGATGGCGGAGACGACGCCACGTGGAAGGTGTTTTACAACGAGGGCCCGGAGGCCAAGAAGCAGAAAAAGAAGTTTAGTCAGGCGGACATTGACGAGAAGGTGAAGCTTGCGGTCGAGAAAAAACAGCTGATGATGCACAAAAAGCAGCCGAGGAGAAACATGATTTGCTATAGCAGGCAGTAGATGCAACTGTAAATGCCTGTAGAAATGATTTCGCTACTAACTTGGTCCCGACTATCATCAACTGGACGAAGGAAAATCCAGACAAGACGATACATGATTTCCCCATGCCCAATTTCGTCGGGAGCAACTCGGTGAACAACACCACCGCAGCATCACCTGCTCACGCAACGAGGCCTGCTCTCGCACCCGCACCCGCACCCACTCATAGCAGCCCGTGCTCAGTCTCTGGCGCGCTAGGTGGGCCTTCGTCTTTGGCTGAGCTCGACACCCTCACGGTAATTACATGTCGCACCAACATATATATCTAGAATATTCCATTTTCATTGCCTTTCGGATGTTCTACGCTGCAGACATGTGTTTGCAGGCCGTCAAAACCTCGTGAACCATACTCTACTTGATCAAAGGCCAGAAGGTGGATGTGGGAAAGGGGGTGATAACAAAGCCCTTGCAACTCATGTTCCACAACCAGCCGATGCCCGCTGGGCACTTCAGGTTTAACTTGTCGAGTGTGAAATCAGGGCACGAGGATTTGCCTCCTCCATTACGGCTATGGGGAGAGGACGATGAGACCCCGCCGCGGATTGGAAGCTGGGTTGGGTGCTGCTATGGACAAAGAATCTTCTTCGTCTGGAGCTGGCCGAGAGCACACCAATAACCACACATCAACAAGCATGTATGGTGACCAACACCCCGCCTACGCAATTACCAGCTCCTGTAGTGCCGGGTGAGAGTGGCGGACGACATGATCAAGGGGGTCCAATAGTGGCTGATGTAATCGGCCCCGTAGAACAACGAATGGATGATGAAATGGAGGAGACGGCGGACCCAATGGGTTTCCTCAATACAGGCGCCTATGACAGTGACTTAGATATGATGAGTCAGCCATATGACGATGATATGGATGATCTGCCTGGCAGGAACGTCCTAGCAGGGATTGCAAGAAGTCTCTCTTCATGAAATCCTCACAGGACAGGGGTTAAGGAAGGGTATGGAAGATGTGCCGAAGAAAAAGGAGAGGAAGAGACCGGGGAATATAGGCTCAGCTGCCTGCAAACAAGCCAGAGCACATAGCAGCTAGACGGTGGATTCTGAAGACGTACCCATCAAAGGTGCAGCCATGTTCCATGTCACGGACGAGCCGATGCTACCGCTGAAACCGCTGGAGGCACTATCAGGGGATCTCAGGAGACTGCACGACCATGTGCTGTCGACTGACAAAAGCCTACTAGCCTTGAAGGATCCAAGATATCCGACATACGCGGCTCGTGTGCCTAAGGGGAAGTGCTACGTCAACACACGGCTCGTGGAGGTGTTCTTCCTGCGGTTTGACCATATCTTCGAGATGTTTCTGACAAGGAGGCTCGATTTTACAATTGTCCGCCTTTTTGCGCTACATATGAGCTCCGTCATGAAGAGAGAAGAAGTCTCGCAAATCTGTGTGGCGGATCCGTACTACATGCACGAGTCCATCTTGAGTCTCGACGACTTTGAGCGCGAAACTACTAGGGAGTTTCTCCAAAACTTCATGGTACATAATAAGGACCAGGAAATTGTCCTCCTACCTTATCATCCAAAGTAAGTCAGTTTCGAACAACCCTTTCGTACATTTGAATCATTCCTTCTCGCTCATATGGAGAATAATTTGTGGTGTCTTTTTCCCCGCAGAAATGGGCGCGCCGTCCTTACCGTTCTTTACCCGTGAGTCTTCCACGCCGTGTATTTGGACCTTACCAGAAACTACGAGAAGAAGGACTACACCCACATAATGAATATTCTAGATGATGCTCTCCAAGGCTTCAGCATTAGGGGTGGCCACGTGAAGATCAGGAAACAAAGGAACAAGAAGATAGGTTTTGCGCAGAAAACTAACTTCTGCTGCATCCATGTCCCAAAACCAAGCAAGAAAGATGGATTCTACATCCTCCATCTCATGATTAAGTTTAGCACGGATCACCAAAAGCTTCGCATCACAAACAGAAACGACGATCATATCCGCAAGTGGGTAGAATATCATGGAGAAGCGGATTATAAATTTAGAGATGACTTCTTTCGCATCCAAAGGGACATTGCGATGATCATCATGAAAGAAGTCGTCGATGAGAAGGGGATGTTCCACCATGGCCCTATATCCCGAGCTGACGTCAGAACTCGCATAGGCATGCAACGTCATGATCTCATGCTATTCAAGAAGCTAGGGTCCATCCTCGATGATATGGAAGGATGGAACTTCTAATGATTTACGATGCTGATGATGATGATATGTGTCGGTTGAACTTGTCTACTTTCTGTAGCGATGAAACTTTGTGATGTCCATGGTCCCTGCCGAACTTGCGTAATGCTACTTTGTTAGTTTGGGTACGATGACCTACGTACCTCTAGTTAATTAGTTTGCATACTATATGTTGCATCTAGTTGCTAACCCTTTCTATTTCGTGTTGCTCTAGTATATTTTGTTGCATATGATTGTACATTCTCTTGATGAAGATGCATCTCTAACATGTACCTAGCTTCTTGATGGCGAGGAAGAAGTGCTATGTCGTGTACAAAGGGAAGGTTTCGGGGGTGTTCGACGAGTGGCCTGAGTGTGAGGTGCAAGTGAATGGGGTATCGGGCACCAGCCATAAAGGTTTCAAAAGCAGACAAGAAGTAGAAGCTAGTTACTTGAGGTTCACGCTAGCGCGAGAGAGGACTCGTAACTGTCGCCTCATGTACTGCATAGTTCCACTCTCACTCATAGTAGATGGATGACGATGTAGTTGCAAGTATTCGAGACTTGTATCGCTATTTTTGAAATGATGACGAGAGACCACTTTCTGTTGGACGATGATTATGATGATGACCACCTTGTATCGCTATGTATATGGTATGATTATATTTGTATGTGTATGATATGCTAGAGGTTATTGTATAAAGCCCAAAACAAAATTCAATAGCACAAAATGTGGAGCAGAAAAATATATTCAAAAACTAATAACAGTAGCGTGGGGTATGGCATTAGCAGCAGCGAGCTCTTAGCAGTGGCGCTCTTTTCACAAGGGTGCTGCAGCTATTATCAGCAGTGCGTGTTTCAGACAAACGCTGCTGCTATCCCTAGTTAGTAGTAGCGCTGGTCAGGCCATGCTACTAATAAGCATTAGCTATAGTACCGTATCAGTAGCACGGCCACCCACACTACTGATAAGCATATAACCCGCGCTACTGCTAGGCTTTTCCCTAGTAGTGTGAGAATCAACTTGAAAAGAAAATTAAACGAGTTCGGTAGATCATGGTGGAGAGTACTTCTCGAGTGAGTTTGATTCCTTTTGTGCGGAACACGACATTATTTATGAGAGGACGCCTCCCTATTCTTCCCAGTCAAATGGGGTTGCTGAGTGAAAAAACCGTACTCTAACTGATTTGGTTAACGCCATGTTAGATACATCAGGTTTATCCAAGGCATGGTGGGGGGAGGCTATATTGACGACATGTCATGTCCTGAATAAAGTTCCGACAAAGGATAATGAGATAACTCCCTATGAGAAATGGGCGAAGAGAAGGACAACACTCTCGTACTCGGGTACTTGGGGCTGTTTGGCGAAAGTCAATGTGCCGATCCCCAAAAAGCGTAAGCTTGGAACCAAGACTGTGGACTGTTCTAATTTGGGATACGCTAAGAACAGCGTTGGCTATATATTTCTAGTAGTGAAATCTAAGGTATCTGACCAGAAGGTCGGTAAAATTATGGAGTCTAAGGATGCTACATTCTTAGAGGATATTTTTCCTATGAGAGATATGCAAAGCACTTCTAGACAGGAATCTAAGGAGACTCTTGAGCCTGCCATCCCTATGGAATATTATGAACAAACACATGATGATAATCCCGAGGAGGATGACGAGGAAACTCTTGGTAGCGGCAAGAGACAATGGTTCCAAAGACCTTTCGTGATGATTTCTTCGTGTACCTCGTGGATGATACTCCCACTTCTATTTCAGAAGCGTAAGCCTCTCTAGAAGCTGACTACTGGAAGGATGCGGTCCATAGCGAGATGGATTCCATCATGGCTAACGGGACATGGGAGATCACTGAGCGTCCCTATGGTTGTAAACCATTGGGATGTAACTGGGTGTTCAAAAAGAAGCTTAGGCCCTATGGTACGATTGAAAAGTACAAGGCTAGGCTTGCGGCCAAGGGCTATGACCAGAAAGAAGAGGAAGATTTCTTCGACACTTATTCACCTATGGCTAGACTGACCACCATTTGAGTATTACTCTCGTTGGGGCCTCGCACGGTCTTCTCGTCCACCAGATGGATGTTAAGACGACTTTTCTGAATGGAGAGCTAAACGAGGAAATCTACATGCAACAACTAGATGGCTTTGTGATAGATGGTCAAGAAAGAAAGGTGTGTACGTTGCTGAAATCTTTATATGGCCTGAAACAAGCACCTAAGTAATGTCATGATAAGTTTAATACAACCCATCTGTTGGCTTCGTTGTTAATGAAGCTGACAAATGTGTATACTATCGCCATGATGGGGGCGAAGGAGTTATACGGTGCTTGTATGTTGATGACATACTGATATTCGGAACTAACCTCAAAGTCATTGAGGAGGTCAAGTAATTTCTGTTTCAGAACTTTAAGATGAAGGACCTTGGTGTGGCTGATTTTATCTTGAACATCAAGCTACTGAGATATAATGAGGGTGGGATCACACTTCTGCAATCCCATTATGTTGAGAAGGTGTTGAGTCGTTTTGGATATTCAGACTACACACCATCTCAAACACCATATGATCCTAGCGTGTTGATTCAAAAGTTCGATGGCACGGCTAAAGATCAGCTGAGATACTCTCAAGTTATTCGTTCACTGATGCACCTAGCGACCGCAACAAGGCATGACATCGTGTTTGCTGTGAGCAAACTGAGCCGGTTTGTTTCCAATCCGGGTGATGTACATTGGCATGCTATTGAGAGAGTTGTGCACTATCTGAAAGGTACTATGAACTATGGACTTCACTATACTAGATACCCGTCGGTACTTGTAGGGTATAGTGATGCAAATTGGACCTCTGATGCTGATGAGATGAAGGCCACAACTAGGTATATGTTTATCTTGGAGGTGGCGCTGTTTCCTGGAAGTCTTGCAAGCAAACAATCTTAACAAGATCGACAATGGAAGCAGAATTAACAGCATTAGACACATCTGGTGTCGAAGCAGGATGGCTTCAAGATCTTTTGATGGACTTCCCATTGGTTGATAAACTGGTTCCGGCTATCCTTATGAATTGTGACAATCAGGCTGTCATCACTAAGATGAAGAGTTCAAAGGACAACATGAAGTCCAACAGACACATATGAATGAGATTAAAAGCTGTTAGAAAATTAAGAAACTCCGGAGTGATAGCGTTGGAGTATGTCCATCACTACAAAAAAAGACACATCCGTGACATTTTGGGCCGAATGAAATTTTTTTCCTGTCATACATATGACACTTCTATGACGATAATTGTGACAAAACCCGGTATCATCATAGATGTGGTGGGCTCCTACTTCTATGACAAAAAACCATGACAGAAAATGGGATTTTCGTCCTGGGCGGGCCGGAGACGCAGCTACATGACATTCTTTGGGCCGTCCATGACAGAAAAAACCATGGTAGAAGCAAGGGGGAGGAAAATTTCGGGGAGTTGCCGGTTACGGTGGGAGGTCGGGGGTGGAGCGATGCACGTTTCTCTCGTACGTACGCGCGTGTGTGCGAGGCGTTGGCTCTAACTGAAGCCGAGCGAGGCGTTGGGCTCTAACTGAACCCGAGCGATTGCACTGCAGGCTACGCGTTACTGAACCCGAGCGATCGATTGATGGCTGTTAACTGAACCCGATGGAGCGATTCCTTCGCTACTGCTGCTAACTGAAGCTGATCGATGCTGCCTCTAGGATGAACAGTG